>NC_053499.1:75571042-75843542 GCF_905171775.1 Rana temporaria
TTTAAAGCGTCACCTATGGAGATTTTTAGGCACCATAGTTTGTCACGCATGACATGTTAGGTATCTATTTACTCAGCGTAACATCCTATTTCACATTATATAAGAAAATTGGGCTAAATTTACTGTTTTTTTATTTTTATTCATGAAAGTAAATTTTTTCCCCAAAAAATTTGCAAATACCGTGTGACATGAAATATTGCAACAATCGCTATTTTATTCTCTAGTGTCTCTGCTATAATATATATATATATATATAGGGCCAGATTCAGATACATTATCGTATCTATCGGCGGGCGTAGCGTATCTCAGATACACTACGCTGCCGAAACTTAGGGCGTAAGTTCTGTATTCAGAAAGAACTTGCGCCCTAAGTTACGGCGGCGTAGTGTAAATGTGTCGGCGTAAGCCCGCCTAATTTAAATTTGGCTGGTAGTGGGCGTGTTTTATGTTGAACTATCATGACCCCACGTAATTGACGCTGTTTTCGAACAGCGCATGCACCATCCGTGGACGTATCCCAGTGCGCATGCTCAAAATCACGTCGCAAATAGTCAATGCTTTCGACGTGAACGTAACTTACGTACAGCCCCATTCACGGACGACTTACGCAAACAATGTAAAATACGACACTGTTCGTACGTTTCCGACGTCCATACCCAACATGACTTACCCCTGCTTTATGAGGGGTAACTTTACGCCGGAAACACCTTACGTAAACGACGTATAAAAATGCGCCGGGCGTACGTACGTTTGTGAATCGGCGTATCTACCTAATTTGCATATTCCTCATAAATATACGGAAGTGCCACCTAGCGGCCAGCGTAAATATGCAACTAAGATACGACGGCGTAAGAGGCTTACACCAGTCGGATCTTAGCAAAATTCCGGCGTATCTTGTTTTCTGAATACAGAAAAAAGATACGCCGGCGCATCCTAGAAGTTACGCGGCGTATCAATAGATACGCCAGCGTAACTGCTTTCTGAATCCGGGCCATAATGTTTGGGGTTTCCATACTAATTTTCTAGCAAAAAATATGGATTTTACCATGTAAGCAACAAATGGCAGAAATAGGCTTAACCATGAAAGGGTTAATGGCCCATCCTAGGTCTAGCTTCTGGGCATAGGGAGCGTTGTGGGCACTATTCATTTGAGCTCTCACTTTATTAACTTGTAAGATATCTCTGCCAAAGAGTAGGACTATTTGAACCTGTGGATCAGGTGTGGGTGATGAGCTGTTCTGTCTAGTGTGGGAATTTCAGATCTGTGATCAGGGATCCGATTGCATTCAATAAGTGTTAGTAAAAACAGGCATGTTTGCCATCGACAGAATCCACTAGATGCTCTCCTCCCTGCAGGGCTGGACTGGGACGAAAATTTGGCCCTGGACTTCATCCAGACTGGCCCACTTTGACAGGTCTCTCCCATGGCAGCCGGACAACTCCCGACCCCCCCCCCCCCCGGCCACCCAAGCCCCCTCTCCCCCTTTACTAGCCACTAGCCATTCTACTTTATTAGAGTAGAATGGCTGGTACTGGTACTCTTATAGGCAGTACCAGTGGGGAAGCTAGACAATATTTCAACCGGGGCAAATAATCAGTTTGGTGCCCCCCTCCCTTATGGGACAAATTTGGGCAGAAGTGAGAAACTCCCAGACCATAGCTGTTGAGTCAGCTGTCTGTCCCCTCCCCCATGCTCCTCTGTCGTCCCCCCTGCTCCTCTGGTCCTCCCCCTGCTTCTTTATTCCCCCCCAGGTGAGTGCTGCGGTGAGGGAGAGGAGGTGAGCACTGCAGGAAGGGAGAGACAGAGGAGCGGAGGGGGGGCGGCGGTCCGCTGTCACTTAAGCCGGCCCACTGAGCCATCGGCCCACCGGGAAACTCCCTGTAGTCCCAATGGCCAGTCCAACCCTGCCTCCCTGCCATGTCCACTATCCCTGCATACCTTCTTAAGGAGTAGGGAATGTTGGAGCCTCTAATGCTGAATATGTAAAAAAAAAAAAGATATGTTACTTTGATTGTCTAGAATTGCATAAAGCTTAATTGTTTTTTCTTTTGGCCTGCTGGATATACTCTGATTAGACATATTTTGGAGCAGGACCTGCCACTTATGATTCCTTTGCACATTGTGAAGTGATCTCTGGTGTAGTTGTAGCAGTGTGTTCCTCCTCCCCGCCATGTTCACTAGTGCTGGGGGTGCATTGTAATGCCCATGGGACTGGCCCTGGGTGTAACGCTGTGTTGTCATCTGAGCTGTCACATTCTGTGCATTTTACACTGACCTTACTATCCTTGGCAAAGTGAGACGTTGATGAGCAGCACTTGTAGCAGATGTTGTTCTCCTTCAGGAAGGCTTTGTTATTCTCTGTTGACTCCTCTCTGAAGGCTCTGCGCTATAGAAGAGTATGTTGCTTCCTGTGCAAAGGACACTGCTACCAGGATCTTTGACCTTCACCTCTGAGTTAGAGGAGCTGGCAGACCCCCCGTGAAAGGAGTCGAGGAGTCACATTAGTTTTGTGTACTGCTAATGGAGGTTTGAAGGGTTCAGTCCTGTAGGGGCAGCACATGCAGTGATGGCTGGTGCTCCAAATTTTTGGGGGGGTGCAAACAAACGAAAAAAAAAACAATTGCAGCCTCACTGTGCCCATCAAACGCAGCTACTGTGCCCATGAATTGCAACCACTGTGCCCATCAATTGCAACCACTGTGCCCATCAAAGGCAGCCACTGTGCCCATCAAAGGCAGCCACTGTGCCCATCAATTGTCGCCACTGTGCCAGCAATTGTCGCCACTGCGCAATGCCATCAAATGCAGCCCCTGTGCCATCAAACGCAGCCACTGTGCCATCAATTGTTACCACTTTGCCATCAATTGTCACCACTGTGCCCAGCAATTGTCACCACTATGCCATGTCATAAAACGCAGCCACTGTGCCATCAATTGTCACCACTGTGCCCAGCAATTGTCACCACTGTGCCCAGCAATTGTAGCCACTGTGCCCAGCAATTGTAGCCACTGTGCCCAGCAATTGTAGCCACTGTGCCCAGCAATTGTAGCCACTGTGCCCAGCAATATTGTAGCCACTGTGCTCAGCAATTGTCACCACTGTGCCATCAATTGTCGCTACTGTGCCATCAATTGTCGCCACTGTGCCCAGCAATTGTCGCCACTGTGCCAGCAAGTGTCGCCACTGTGCCCAGCAATTGTCGCCACTGTGCCATTAATTGTCGCCACTGTGCCCAGCAATATTGTAGCCACTGTGCCCAGCAAATGTCACCACTGTGCCAAAAAAATTCCCCACTGTGCCCAGCAATTGTGTCAGAAGGCAAGTCTTTGTAAGTCCCCTTCGGCTTTGGCTACCTGAAGTTCCATTAGTAAGTCACTTAGTTCCCTGAGTTTCTGATAAACCTTGTTAGGTATCTTAGGAAAGTTATCAAGTTTCTTAAATAGTGAATTTTCTATTGCTTCTGCTGAGCCATTACATTTGTCAAGTCTATCCTAGATCATTTTAAGACCAGTGTCTAGGTAGTTTATATTTATGGTCCTGGTTCGCCTTGCATGTTCAGCTGACTTGTTTCTAAGCCATTTGATCAGGAGGTCTATCTTTTTACTACAAGCCTCTGATAGTGTTTTGGAAAGAAGATTACCAGGCTCTGTAGCTTTCAGGGCGGTCGTTAAACTTTTCAAGTCCTTTGTGACTAAAGCCTCATACACACAAACTGATTTTCCGACGGGAATTTTGTGATGACAGGCCGTTGGTGGAAAATCCGACCGTTTGTACGCTCCATCGGACGATTGTTGTTGCATTTTCCGTGGACAAATGTTGGATGGCAGGCTTTAAAATTTTCCACGGACAACAGTCTGTTGTCAGATTTTCCGATCATGTGTACACAAGTCCGTCAGACAAAATTCCAAAGTACAAACACACATGCTCGGAAGCAAGGACAAGCTGGAAGTGGTCGGTCTTGTAAAACTAGCATTCATAATGAAGAATTAACATTCATGATGCGGCAAATTATGAAATGTCAAAATGCAGCACACATTCTCCTCTTTATAATGGGATAATAATAAAGCTGCTTTGCTAGTGATACTGACGGAGTTCTGCCAAACGTATTTAAAAAGGTCTTTTTTTTCTAGTGATATCAAGAATAATAATTTTATTTACATTTTTTTTGGATCAAGTTACCACAACATCATTATCCCATAGTTTTTAAGATCAAAGATACAACTATGTAGGTGTCCCTTGTTAATTTTTTTAAATGTACCTGCTTACTACCAAACTGTCATTTTAAGTAAAACACATAGCCAAGTATTTTTCAAAACATTTTTTTTTTTTATTAAAAAGGGAGCACAAGAAGGTCCTGGACTCCGAGAGATCGAGAGCAGCAGCAGATGACCGCTATTTCCCCAGGCTGTGTTGTTACAACAGCCTGCGGTTTTTGGCAGACCAGACCAAACCCAGGCCATCGATGTCAACGCTCCCTTCTACATTGGCTGAGGTCATTTTTTTTAGGCCCCATACACACGAGAGGATTTATCCGCAGATACGGTCCAGCGGACCGTATCCGCGGATAAATCCTCTCAAAGATTTCAGAGGATTTCTATGCGATGGCGTGTACACACCATCGCATTGAAATCCGCGCTGAAATCCTCTGCCGATGACGTGTCGCGCCGTCGCCGCTATTATGACGCGGCGACGGGCGCGACGCTGTCATATAAGGAATTCCACGCATGCGTCAAGTCATTACGACGCGTGCGGGGAATCCCTTTAGACGGATGGATCCGGTAAGTCTGTACAGACGAGCGGATCCATCCGTTGGAATGGATTCCAGCAGATGGATTTGTTGAGCATGTCAGCAAATATCCATCTGCTGGAAATCCATCCCAGGGGAGATTTATCTGCGGATAAATATCCCACGGAGTGTACACACCATAGAATCTATCCGCTGAAACCCGTTTGCACGGATTTATCTGCGGATAGATTCTATGGTGTGTATGGGGCCTCACTGTGCATTATTCAAAAAATAATAGAAATTAGACATGCTATCTGCCATCTAATTCTAAATTAAATAACTTAACTAAAAAGTGCATTCTACGCATACAAAACAAAATAAAAATAAACAAAATAAAAGTATAACAAATAAAATTTTAATTAAAAAAATAAACAAAAAGCAAATTATTAATTGTAGGGGTGAAAATCCAAAGCCCAGCAGCCTTGTTGGGGGTCTTGTGGCTGGAATTGCCACTGTCCGCCATGCTGCTGTGGGGGTGGGGCTGCTGTGGTGGGTGGAGTTGCTGTGGTGGTGAGGCATACAAATCATAAATATGGGGTTTGGAGGAAATTTGTCCCCTTCACCCTTGTTGAGGAACTGCTCCACATCCATCTCCCTCAACGAATCTGCCGTCAGACACCCAAATGCATCAGCTGCATCTGGGGCCGTACTGGTGGCACTAGTGACATGGCTGAGGAAGGCAGCTGTGGCCTTGTCCAGGTTTCTGCTTTTCCTGGCCCTTTTAACAGGGGGGTGTAGGGGAGGGGTCTGGGACTCTGTGTGGCTGCTGGTCATGGGCTCCTCGTGACTGACACTTTCCTGTGTATGAAAATAATTTGTTTTGTTTATTTTTTTGGTCATCAATCACACATAATTTTGAGCTCATGACTGTTGAAAATTGAATGTGGAGAAATTGAAAAGACTATCATTTTGACCCCAGCATTTTTCATTCTTGTCCCAATCATTTTTGGGCACTACTGTCTATTGATATGGAAATCACTTTGTTAAGGCTGAAATTTTTAAACAATACAATCTAGTTATCATCATTCTATTTTTGGACATAAATATGTTCAACAATGCTATACCTGGGTCAAGCTGGGCTCCTTCACATCTTTATCCTGTGTAGAAGGACCAGGGTGGACCTCAGGAGCTGTGGCCTCAGCCAATATGCAAGGGAGTGTTGACAGCGATGGCCGTGGTTCGGTTTGGTCGGACAAAAACCGAAGGCTGTGGTAGTACTACAGCCTGGGCACATACTGGTCATCTGCTGCTGCTCCCCATCTCTGGGAGTCGAGGACCTTCTTGTGCTCCCTATTATATGTACTACAAAGATTCCCAATATTGCTCTTAACATAATTAAGGTCTGCCCTGGGGTACAGAGGCTTCACCAATTCCAACAGTTTCTCCATCGCTGCTTTCCTCTTGATTTTTTTTAGAGTAATCCAGACTCTTCACCTCCCTGAGGCAGGGCAGCTCCGAGTACTGGTCTATAAATTGAGGCAAAAAGTCCGGTGCAAAGAAATTTATCAGCCATGATAAATATTCAGATGCCTGCAAGACGGAACACAAGACAAACCATATTGTCAGACTTAACTCTGGTCCCAATATAGGCCTCAATCGAAGCAGTATAGGTCACTAAACACTGATGCCCCAATTGTACCTTTGTTTTATGGCTCCTTTTGGCGATGGCGATCGTTCATCCTCCAATAATAATCTAACCAATATGTATACGTGTAAATTAGCTGTCTGTATATGTGCTTTCTCCAAGTAGGTCTTGAAAAATCGAGATAATGTTTTCTCTAATCTTTGTCTGAATTTGTTTTTTAAAGATGAAGTTAAATATAAATCAGATATTAACATGCATTATTTTTGTTTTTGCCATTTTGTTTTTGTTTTTAAAAAATGTTGGTCTTTTTTTTCAACAGGGAGGCACAAAAAAATGAGGCTACAGACAAGCTACCAGAAGGGACGAAGGGAGGCTACCCTCGCTCGGGCCCCAAAAGGGGAGACAACAAGGCCATCTTCCCCCCCAAAATCGAAACTTCAAACACACTCATTTAGCCACCAACAGGAATGATTCTAGGTGGGCCAAAAATGCCATGGGCTTAGGGCAGAACTTAAGCAGTAAAGAACACTTTCTGGTTGCTGCCTGGCTCACCAGTGCCCATTAATGTAGCCTTGCCAGGGTAGACAATAGTAGAGGAAAGGCCCTGGGGAACACATTCACACAGAGTCACACCTGCTATAATGATCCTCATATATCCCCTATCCCATAGCAGAAAAGAGGGGTGGGGGGAAACTCCATTAGTTTTTCAATGTTGGCACTTGCCCGGTGTTTGCCCCCTGTAAAATGACATCACCTTCCCTTTTCGATGCATTTTTCAATAAAAAGCATGGTGGAGTCCACTAGTCAGGAGCAAACATTGTCCCAAGTGCAAGGTTGGTCAACTAATGCAGCAAAATGGATTCTAGAAACAGATGTGACTTGGGGTGGCTTAATGAATGGTATATTGTTTCTTTTTAGAGTAAAGTGGGTTTGGTCAGCTCAACCAGGATGTTGGTTTTGAGGCATGGGATCTGACTCCTGGACCCAGCAACAGACCATGCACTTGTTGATGTAACATCCCCTGACGCAAAAAGAGAGGGTCAAAGAGACCCAGAAGTGGAGGAGACTATTTGTGAGCCTCTTTTTTGTGAAGCAAGTATTCTTTGAATCTGGCTTCAAATGTGTATACATGTCAAGTTTTTAGATGTCCAAACCAAACACCCACTCCACGCATTAGAAAAGTATGTAGTGTGTCACGTACCTGGTTTCCAGAGTCTGATGCAGGGTAGCCTCTCTTACGACTCTGGTTCGCGAGCCACTGGATATGGGACAGCGGACTCGGAGCACAGAGGGGTAGGAGTGCCAGGTGGTGATGAGTAGATGCAGGAACGCTGAGTAGAGGATGGGTCAGCGACCCGTATGAAGACTGCAACTACAGCGGCACAATAGTTCAGGTGTACTGGAACAGCAGAATCAGACAAGCCGGGTCACAACAGGTAATATGCAGGTGAAGAGCTGAAGAATAGTCGGTTTAAACAGGCAGGAGGATCTGGCAACGGAGAGGTCAGGCAGGCGGATGGTCAAACAGAGCCGGGTCAGGGTAGGAGAGATGCGAGGAGTCAGACAAGCCGGGTTCAGCGTTCAATCAGGATTCAGGTAGAATAGTCAGACAAGCCGGGTTCAGTGTTCAATCAGGATTCAGGTAGAGTAGTCAGACAAGCCGGGTTCGGAGATCAATCAGGTTTCAGATAAGCAAATAACAGGTCTCAGATAGGATCCACGTCAGAACTGCAGATCAGGCAGCAATGTGCTGCAAACAGCAAAGGGTTTTTAAAGTGTCTTTTGGCGCCAGCGCTAATTAACGTGCACGCGCACGCTCCCGTGCACACGCGCGCACCGCTGATGCGCGTGCACGAGCGCGGGACCCGTGATGGCGCGCCGACAGCCTGGGAGAAGCCCGCATGGAGGAGGACTGCATGGAGGACGTCTGCGCAGATGAAGATGGCAAGTCGGTGAGTCCCTGACATAGTGCCTTAACATTAGCATGGAAAAGGAAGAGGTGGAAGGAGCTGGCAGTGTTGCTAGGTACCTGAGTTTTGTAGACCCAGGCACCAGGGCCAAGATTTCAGAGTACAGTAGTTGCAGTGTGCACATTCCTAGTAGTGTAGGTGTCTGAAGGGCAAGCAGGTTGCAAGCAACAATAGACTGGGTAGGTAAGCATTTCCACAATTTTATTAGTAACTTGACCATAATTCACTATGTTGGGCCTCCGCCACTTGACCATTGTTCCCTTTATACTTTTAAACTTCCAAGATGCACAATTGGCCAAATGAGTGCAGATATAATGTAGTCTTTAAATGATCTTGAGCAAATAAAGTAGGTTGTCACTGCTTTACAGAGAAGAATACGTGATTATGTCGACATGCTTGCCAAATTTTAAGTTCATCTGTCCTGGGCTGAAGTTTTGTTCCACTTGTTGGCTCCTGTTTGCACTTTTCATATTGATGCTATTTTGAAATCACGCTACTTCACTTGAAGTAGCGTAATTTCTAAGTAGCAAGGTCAGCAAAATTTCAGGTGCTACTTGATAGACATTTGTGTGGCTTCATACCCAGTTGTGTATTGTCGCACCTGAAATCGGAACTACCTTTGCAAATTGGTGAGGCGCCGCTAAATCGGTGTTGCATGGATTGGAACATTGCCTCCAATAGGCTGCGACTTGTCATTCGATTTTATCTCTCAAATCGCATGACAAATCGCTCCAATGTTTACCTAGGCTTTAGTGTCCGAGGTCAGTGTTTCTCCACTCCAATTCTCTAGGTGTACTACCAGGTCCTGTTTTCTGGATTTTCCGCAGTATAAAAACGACTGTGTGAATTACTAACTTAGAAAATTACCACCTGTGCCAAAAGCAAAAAATATAGAAAACATGATCTGGGAATGCATCTGGTGAAAGAGAATTGGAAAACACTGCCCTGAGTATTGTTAATTGTAATATTTATGTGTTTTAAGAATCGCAAAGCCAAAAATTGAAGATGCCCACAAGTTGTGCATTCTTATTTTCCTCATGATCACATGCCTAAAATGTGTGTCTTTTTCTACATCTAATTAGCTAAAACCACAAAACACACAGTGTGTCAAAATGTGCTAGTGTCCATCATGGGGTATCAATGGACACGTTTCGGGGGTGCAACCCCTTCCTCTCACCTACTTTAGTTATGAGGAAGGGGGTTGTACACCCAAAATGTGTACATTGATACCCTGTGATGGGAAATAGCACATGTTGACACACTGTGTGTTTTGGGGCTTTAGAAATTAACCTGTTTGTAACTACACACATTTTCGACATTTAAGAGTTATGCCTCTATGTGTATGTGGCTTCAAATTTGGGCTTTTGGGGGGGTGAGATTGCACCATCTGAGGAAGGCAACATCCACACAGTCTTGGTATACTAATGTCTCATTTGGCCTTCACTTCTAAACTCAAACTTTGTAAGTTCCTGAGTTGGGGATGTGTATCTTATGTTTTAAAACATGCCTGTTTAGCCCCAAAAAAAAGGCTAATTAATGGCAAACACACATGTTATACACCAAGATGTTGGTTTGTTCTAAAACCTTAAAATGCACATGTGAATTGTTTTTTTACTAAACAATGTGTGGCTTATTAGTTCAATGCTCAATACCAGTGTATTTATTAAGTTGTTGTAGTTACAGTGACAATTTGTGGCCAACTCAGACAAAAAATCAAAAGGTATAATGTTTTCCAACTTAATGCATTAGATACATTAAGAAAAAAACATTGTGTGTGTGTGTGTGTGTGTTTGGCAGACCCACAGCACACCATAATAGTTGGCTGAAGAAAAGATTGTCACATCATGTAGAAAATAAGGTACGTTTGCACTATTGTAGCAAAAGGCCATTTGATAACCTTTTATACAGATAAGAAACACAGACAACAGTAGTTCAAATGAAATAGGAGTTGTTGATAAAAGATAAATATTATTCAGAATCAGCTACAGTTTGATGCCAAGCCGCTGCCCCTCTACTCACAAAACAATCCATGTATTTTTGCTGGATATCTCTGGCATTTTAGGAGGGCAATCCAGCATGGCCATTTTCAAGAGCAGTCATCACTCCCACTGATGGACGAGCTGCAGCCTCTTCAGATGGGCCTGACACTGCAGGGTCCACATCAGTTGGCACTGAGGCAAGGTAGCTGCTAGCATTCCTACGTAAAACATTGTGGAGGATACAACAGCACAATACCACATGGTTTATGTTTTATAGTGCCAGGTTAATAGGTGTTAAAAACAGCCTGAAGCGACTGGAGAGGATGCCAAAGACATTTTAAACCACCCTTCTGGCACGAGAGAGACTATAATTAAAGCTTCTTTGCTCTGGGGTGAGGTTCCTCATAGGAAAGGGCTTCATAATATGTTCCCCCAGAGCAAAGGCCCCATCTGCCACAAAAACAAAATTGAGGCCCTCAACATTGTCCTCGGCAGCAAAATCTGTCTGCATAATGACTCCTCCATCCGAGTTGCGGCCGTTCTTCACTACATCCAAAAACAAGAACTCATATGTGGCAGATCCTACAGCTAGCAGAACTATGCTGCAAAAGCCCCTGTAGTTGAAATAATATGAGCCCAAGTTGGGTGATGGGACAATCCTGATTTATTTGCCATCAATAGCACCACCACGGTTGGGAAAATCCCACTGATGCTGGAACTGGGCTGCAACATCCTGCCATTGCTGTGGGTTGGAAGGAAAGTGGGGTGGAAAAAAAGAAAAAAAGAAATGACTACTTCTGCACATCACATTGCAAGCAGGTTTGACACAAACATTCTTGGCCAACATAAGTATAAAACTTAAATGAGTATTTAATCACTTAAGACCCAGACCATTATGCAGGTAAAGGACCTGGCCAGTTTTTGCGATTCGGCACTGTGTCGCTTTAACTGACAATTGTGCGGCCGTGCGATGTGTCTCCCAATAAAAATTGACGTCCTTTTTTTCACACAAATAGAGCTTTCTTTTGGTGGTATTTATATTACCTCTGCGGTTTTTATTTTTTGCGCTATAGACATAAATTGAGCGACAATTTAAAAAAAATATATATTTTTTACTTTTTGCTATAATAAATAAACATAATTTTTTCTCAGTTTAGGCCGATACGTAAAAAAAAAATCGCAATAAGCGTTTATCGATTGGTTTGCGCAAAATTTATAGTGTTTACATAATAGGGGATAGTTTTATGGCATTTTTATTAATAATATTTTGTTTTACTACAAATGGCGATCAGCAATTTTTTTCATGACTGCAACATTATAGCAGACACATCGGACAATTTTGACAATATTTTGGGACCATTGTCATTTTCACAGCGAAAAGTGCTATAAAAATGCACTGATTACTGTGAAAATGACAATTGCAGTTTAGGAGTTAACCACTAGGGGACGCTGTAGGGGTTAAGTGTGACCTCATGTTTGTTTCTAACTGTAGGGGGGCGGGGCTGGACGTGTGACATCAGTGATCGTCGTTCCCTATATCTGGGAATAGACTATCACTGACATTGCCACAGTGAAGAATGGGGAAGGTGTGTTTACACACACCTGTCCCCGTTCTTCAGCTCCTGTGACCAATTGTGTGACACCGGCGGAGATCGGGTCCACGGGTCTTGCGGTCACGAAGCTTAGGACCGGGACGCGTGCGCATGCCGGCAGCGCGACCCACGGCTGGGCTCTTAAAGGGGACGTATATATATGTCCATGTGCCCAGTCGTGCCATTCTGCCGACGTATATCGCGTTAGGCGGTCCTTACGTTGTTTAAGACAAAAAAGTGTAAGGTCAACTTATCAGATTCCTCATCCCCTCTGGTGGCCCATTCTAAATTTTGTATGGTGGGGGGAGGTAATGGGTAGATATTTTGGACAGGTAATCCTCTCCACTTCCATGATAGCTGTTTGCATAAATAATGTGTGATACTTCGGCCAGCCCCTCCTTACTTACACTATTGGCAGATCAGTGGACAGGTAAGAAGTGTCATAATCTAAAAATATGGATACACACTGTCCAAATTGAAGCACATTTTGAAATTAAGAAATTACCTATCAAGACAATAGGAGACAAAAACGTTCTACGTTACAATTTGAAGGTAATCAGGCAGGCCCTTACACTACATGCTTTGGTGAATTCATCCAGAAATATGACCACAAAAAAGGTATAGTGTGTATGGGTTTTGCAAAGTCAGCAGATAGAGTATTTGGATCTGTTGACTTAGCATTTTGGGGGGGGGGGGGGGTTCCAAATGAGTTTGTGCCCCAAAGAATGGCCTCTTGCACTCTGGCTGAATTTGTGGACAACAATAAAATTTGGACACATTTTAGGGGGTGTTTAGGGTAAGCCAAAAAATATGGCTGACAAAAAACATTGTTAAGTTACTAGGCTAGGTGTGTATGGGCCCAGGATAGCATGCTGGGGAGGTTAGTCAAGGAAAATATGCACGAAGGACAAAAAAAGAGCAGAAAAAGCTTACAGCGTGCATGAGGACAAAAAGAGGACATTCACAGCATATTACAATAATGGTATTTATAGAATCAAGAAATTAATACAATACATTAACAAACATTACATACATAGAATGTGATGTTAAAGGCAAAAACGTACCCGAATATAGTCCTTCTGCAGTCCTTCTGCTCGGGAGTAATGGCAAGCTTCATGTATGTGTCCTGCTTCTTAATATAGGGGGTCAACAATGCCAGGAGTTGGTGAAAGCAGGGGTCCATCATCTGGAGATAATTCCTAAAATCATCAGGATTATTCTCCTGGAGCTCCTGCAGCAAAGGCATATGACATAATTGGTCATGATTAACCAACCAATTTTTGGTCCAAGAACTCCTCCTCCTCCTGTTCCCGGACTGGACTTCGGTCAAAGCAATAACTCCAAGCCCAATGATAGCACGTTCTCTCCTCCGAATACGCAACATGGCCGGTTGACAAACAGCCATTCAGAAACAAACTGAAAAGCACAAACTGAAAAGCGCGAATTAACACTCACCAAACTTCTACTAACACGAAATTAGCAGAAGGAGCCCAAAGGGTGATGCATGACAATTGAACTTTCTCTTTATCGTCTCGTAGTATGTCTAGTACATCACATACGTTCATGTTTGTTGGCCGACAATTTCTTGCTGTTTGTATGCAAGACAAGGTTTTGGCCAACGCCCTTCGGACAAAAGCCCAAGGCTTTGTCTGCGGAAAATCCGATTGTGTGTACGAGGCTTTACTCGTGTTGTGCATAGAATTTGGCAAAGTCTACCGTGGCTTAATTAGCTGGCTGTGTATTGCAATGATGGAAAGGTGGTGTGACCATATCTTTTAGGAGTTTCTGGTTTAACCCAGTCCTTGGTGTACCATTTTGAAGTGAAGGCAGGACCTTGAGGATAATTTGTAGATTCTGGTACCTTGCATGAAAGATGTCTGCGAAAGAAACGTCACTTTTCTTGGAATCCTCTTGTTTACAGATATGAGACTTGCCCTTGACTTGCAGTGGTGCTATGTAGCATCTTTGGTTTGTCTTCTTGACATAGTCTTTGTTGATGCTTGAACAAAAAAATGGGGTAATGTCTGGATCAAACTATTTTAAATACCTTACAGAGAGGTGGCGTATATAAATCTACATATAGTTCAGTGCATCTATTCAAATATCATTCACATAGAGTACTATGTCAATGCAGTTCTGATGGCCTAGAAAAATCTAGCAAAAAAGTGAGAAAATAAAAGTTCTCTCAAAGTAGACCAAAACAGACCACTGTGGATGGTACAATGAACTTTAATAATAGAAAAACACACAGCAATAATTAATCAAAAAAGGTGGCAGATAGATAGGTTGGTTTATACAATTAAAAAATAAGACAACGTTGTCTAATTAATTTAAAAACAGGAGAATCACAGCTCCGCACATCACATACATAACCCAATCAAACAATCAACATGTTCAAATACATTTGGTAATGGAGCACAGGGTGAAGTTAGCCACTTTCAGATGGATAATATGTGCTATTTTCCAGGTATGTATATTCTTGAAAATGGATATAGCTGGGTGAATGCGTGAGGGTAAGGTAGTCCTAGATGAAAGAATACTTCCGCTTCCTGGTAATAAGAGCACTTCAGATGGAAAAGTCCATAAGGTGTCACATAGGTAGTAGGAACTAATCTCTGCAATTAGTGCGATATAGCTATACACAGAGCTTTTTTTCTCTGAAAATAGGTGCAGGAACTCAACCACGACCCTTTCAGATTTCACAAACAGTAGAAGGGTCATTAAACAGTAAAAGGGGCATTAAATACCAGAATTACATTACATACAGAGTGCAGAGTTCAGGGGGTTACACACAGAGTGCAGACCTGTCACTTGTAAACACAGAAACCAGACTTCTGTGTTTACAAGTGATTGTGGTGAGAAGGCACCAAAGGGTCTGAGCCAGAGGTGGTGGAACTGAGTTCCCCCAAGTTCCCCCTGGAAAAAAAGCCCTGGCTATACACATGAATCAGCTTGCATAATGGCACATATACATAAATGTATGTGTGGGGGAGGTTGTTAGAGGGTCAGACTGAATGCATCAATAACAAATCAGTGGGCAGGTGTGTGCACTCTCACCAAGTCCTCGGGTGCAGTCTTCCTTGAAGCTTCTCTCTACCCCACACTACAGATGAAAGGGACGTTTCTCATGGTCATGGACTGTGTGTTGCACACGCAAGGGATAGGAATGTCCTTGCTGTGCGGTCGTGCCGTCAGAGTGCCATGCTGGTAGCTTCACGCGTGGTCCGCTTGTTGGACAGGCTCCCCTAGGAGTGTGCAATTGCAGTGAACATTACCCTTGTGTGGTCAGCTGACAGTTCCTGTGTGACGTGTTGACGCGTTTCAACAGCCAATGAGCGCTGTGTTCCTCAGAGCCTGTTGATGCTTGGCCTGAAGTGTTGATAGAAGTGTTGCGTTGTGGAGGATCTTGAGGTTTAGCTTCTGGGCCGAGCAGACTGTTGAGTATACTATGTTTGCTATCGGGGTATACAGCTAATTCTAGGGCCTCTGCTTCAGCTTTAGTGACCACCACTTCTTTCTCTACTGTAATCTTCTTTATGATTGCTTCTAGTAGGACTTTCTGCATTTCCAAGGGCGTTTTGTATTGTACTCTCTCAGCCTGTTAAACTTTCTCAGCCTCTAACCATGCTCTCTCAGCCTCTAATCATGCTTTGTATTGTACCTTCTCAATCTGTAATTGTGTTTCTTGTTGTAGCTTCTGAACCTGTAATTGTGCTTCTTGTTGTGCCTTCTTCACCTCTAAGCTGGCTTTTTAGCCTCTAAGCGTGTACTCTTTTTTTTATCTGAATGTCCTGCTTAACAAAGGTTACTCTGGCTTTTGCGGCTTCAACCTTTGCATGAGTAATAGTGAGTGCATTACTTGCAGATGAGGATCTAGAGGAACCAGGACTTGGTGCCTTGTTTTAAGTGAAGATGCCTAACTCTGCAACATGTCACTTGCTGAGGTGCTTGACTATGTAGAAACTGCTGTGTTGCCACGTGCAAGTGGCTGTGCTGACAGTGTAGCGGGTCTCTGTGTAATCATCTGGGATTTTTTTCAGGGGGAACTTGGTGGAACTCAGTTCCCCCACCTCTGGCTCAGACCCTTGGTGGGAAGGGGGGGCTTGCTCACCACAATCACTTGTAAACACATAAGTCCAGTTTCTGTGTTTACAAGTGTCAGCTCTGCACTCTGTGTGTAACCCCCCTGAACTCTGCACTCTGTATGTAATGATATCCTGGTATTTAATGCTCCTTTAAGATCCTCCTACTGTTTGTGAAATTTGACTGACCACACCCACTATTTGATGTGATTTGGAGGGTGTGTGTGGGTGGAGGGGTTTTGGGGGTGGGTCGTGGTTGAGTTCCAGCACCTATTGTTTGATAAAAAAAAGCCCTGGTAATCACTATGTATCCCGCTTGGTAACTGCTTTATCTCTGACAGCCCCTGTTTTAGCAGCCACTGTTTATCTGGTAGTCCCTGTTTTAGCAGCCACTGTTTCACTGTTCTGTCATCGCTGAACGTTTCCCTGTGTGTAGCGCGACATGCAGCTAAACCCTTCTATTCTGAAATAAGTCTTACTGAATATTTATAAAAATGGGGGTTTTTGGAACTTTTAATGAAGCAAAGCCTAATAAGGTCCTATGCCTCCATCCCTAATCAGTATAGAGGAAAAGTGAGAGGTTGGGACTTTGGATGAAGCATGCAGTGGTAAACAAATAAATGGAAATAAAAATATTTATTGATTCACACATATATGTAGCGCCCACCCCAAATCCAGGGGCGCTATTTCAAATTTGAGGGATGTTTGGGCCAGTACTAATTTAAGGGATGTCTGGTACAGATGTACCATGGTGCATTGGGTGTCCCTTCTCGGCAGCAGTGCAGTGGGAGTGGTGACCCCACTGTGCATGCTGGGGAGGGGTACTTAAGGGCAGACACCATTTTATCGGGGTGTTTGCCTTGTGGCCCTCCTGGTTCGAGGTGCGTGTGTGTGAGCCTGACCTCGGGGCCACGTTGGCCTGGGGTCGCTTCGCTGATGAGTAGGCCCAGCTATGCTGGCTGGGGCCTGCAGTCCTAAAAGGGGATCCCAAGCTGTCTGTCCACAAAGCAGGAAGCTGTCTTGATGAAGAAGACCGGGGGAGGACCTGCCCTGGAGGAGACCGGCAAAGTGCTAGTGTCTCGGGTGAGGCCTGGTGGCCTAAATTATCCACTATATTAAAAGACCTGCAGTCTGCCGGTTCGGCTTAAAGGCTTTCCTACTGCACGACTGGAGGTTCGGGACTTTACAATCCTGTGGCAGAGGATTCCTGGACGCATCCAAGTTCATCCAAAAGGTCTGTGGCAGAGACCAAGTTCATCCAAAAGGTCTGTGGCAGAGACCAAGTTCATCCAAAAGGTCTGTGGCAGAGACCAAGTTCATCCAAAAGGTCTGTGGCAGAGACCAAGTTCATCCAAAAGGTCTGTGGCAGAGACCAAGTTCATCCAAAAGGTCTGTGGCAGAGACCATCTGGACATTGGTTCGTGCATCATCTTGGCTGCTAGGCCATGTGAGAGGGGACTATGCGGGTGATCAATAACCACTCAATAGTTGCGAGTGGAGACTGACTGACTATATTTGAGTATTCTGTACCGCGTACCTGAACCTTCCCCTACTCTTCTGCTCACTTCTACTCTCTCTTGTTCAAGTTACCCTGCAGAGAAAATAAAACCCACCTGTTGAAGGTTTTACATCTGTCTGGACATTGCATTTATTATGGACTTCCACACCCTGGCAACAAAGCTTAAAAGGTAACGTGCAAACCCAAAATCTAAACCAGCAGCTCCTACGGGGGTAGTGCTACACATATATATATATATATATATATATATATACTGTATATATGTTAATATCAAATTTTGAGGCAATTTTTCCATAATGACAGTAATCCTTATAAGAATTTAAAAAAATAATGCATAATGATACCGTAATTCATGAATCAATAAAATTGTATTTATATACACAAATGACATGATATCTATAGCTTATAACCTTGCTACTTTCTATCACTATTGATAAAAAAATGTATTGAACATGGCAAAAATGTCATATACTGTATAATCATATGGACATGTATAGTATAAGGGAATGACATACAATCTATTGTCAACACAGGATTGATATAGAATACGGCAGCTGGTAGCTTGATGCGTTTTGTGACTTAGGGTCACTGTTCAGGAGCAAGCTCATAGTATCTATGTATATAAAACAATAAATCAAAAATACATACTGTATCTAGATGATCTAACAAGGTCAAGAAGAAAAGGATAACTAAAGGACCCCCCACTACATATTACATACAAAAACATATGTGTGCCGATGGTATAGTGCTGGAAACCGCAGGTCATCCAAGGACATGATCTCTGGGAGCTGTGGGAGAGTGCACAGCGACAACAGCCAACAAAGACAGCATCCATGGTGAAAAACATGTGGGACCTCTGTGAACACATGTGCGGGCTGGGAATTAACATGGGCAAAGTAACCCATAATCATGGGTGAGATCTGTGAAAAGGCAGATCCACGCCTGGTAGTGAAAATGACACAGCCAGAAAAAGGGGGAGGGGAATAAGGATGGAATAAAAAGAAAAAATGGGAAAAGAAAGAGGAGAGCGGAGGATAGTAAAAAGGTGCCACCAAGAAAAGTTGTGGGGAATTGAATTAAAGATTGTAAGGAACCAATATGAGAAGTGACATGTATGAGGCATAACATACCTATTGTAGGGGGCGTGGCTTGACCGCACTGGAAGATGGCTGCTTAACTACTTGGCTCCCGCTGCTGCAACTCTTATTTCATCTACCGGAGGATATATAGCCATATTTGGTACTCATTGAATGTACCAAAAGACTCCCTGAAGGCTGCTGACACTTTTTATAAACAATCGAGGGAATTGATTATTGATTTTGGAGTGAAAACCATTGATCCACCTCAGCCTCATTGACGACCATTGGGGCCTTCTATCTGAGATCTATCACAGGTATTAACCCCTGTTTTGACTGTTAATCGTCCCAAAATGTCATCTGATAATACGGAGGGTCTTCTGGACATTGGATCTATACAACCCAGTCTGTTGGATCTTAAGTCTGTGGCGGCAGACATTAAAGAAACGCTGGCAGCTGCCATTGCTGAACTAAGGATTGACCTACGCAACATAGCTGGTCGCGTGCAAGATGTTGAAACGACCACAGCTCAACATGACACGGTAATTTGGCGTGTGGCTTTTAAAATGGATGCTCATACACTGCAACTGAGAGACCTCCAACGTCAAACTGAGGACTTGGAGAACAGGGGACGGAGAGATAATATACGCGTTAGAGGCCTTCCTGAAGAAGTTGACAATGACCACCTTCTTGACTGTGTTACTGAACTATTTAATGGATTTTTAGATAGGCCACCACGCACCGATATAAACATGGAACGTGTCCATAGAGCCCTCAAACCTAAGGGAAAGATCTCCGACCCCCCAAGGGATGTAATCTGCTGTGTGGTTGACTACAAGTTAAAAGAGGATATTCTTAAATGTGCAAGGAACAAATCAAACCTCTCTTATAATGGTTCACGTATACAGATCTTTCAAGATCTTTCCAGCATTACGCTTAAAAACAGAAGAGATCTTAAACCTTTGCTTGAAGTTCTTCGTAACAAAGGCATTATTTACAGGTGGAAATTTCCATTTGCACTCTCTGCCACAAATCAAGGCCGCACTGCCTTGCTGAGAGTACCTGAAGACCTCAGAAGTTTCTGTGACGCACTTAACTTACCTCTTGTTGAAGTCCCGGATTGGTACGCGGAATTCCGTCATGTATTCAAGAAAAAGGACCTTGAATCATCCGAACCGATGGAACTGCAAGCTGCCAGACTCCGTAGGAGACGCTCTCCTTCAACTGACAAAAGCTCCCTTTCATCCCGTGGACCGCGCGCTGATCCGACCACCTCCCCTCGCTCACGGAGGTCTCGTCAAGACTACTGATGGAGACAGCTGATCGGCCTGCGTGTGACTCGGTGAGATATCCTCCCTCTGCTCCACGTGATTCACGCTCTGAACCAACCTGTTCTCCCCGCTCCTGTCAACTCCGTCAGAGCTGCTGAAAGACTCAGCTGATGTGCGCGCGTATGGTCCAATGACAGAACTACCTTGCGTCACATGACCCACGCGCTGATCCAATCACCTCCTCCTATTCACGAATGCTGCCTTATTGCTAATGAAGATCGTGAATGTCCTACATATCTGGACTAAGTAAGGATATGTTAATATATGGCAAAGTTAAATAACTCCAGGCTACTATATATCTCTGGGCTTACTCTCCCATCTTTTTGTTTGACAGTTTTCTGTCCAATATGATATTGCCATGTTAATTTTTTTTTTTTTGGCTATACTGTTCACTATCCTGTGCCTGTAGCCACAATATTGTGTTACATTTTTTTTTTCTTTCTTGTTGCTAGCTGATGGTTCTTACCTGTTTCTTCTTAGGATTGATATGTCTGTTTATATACATAAGCTCTGGGGATTGAAAAACTATTGCCTCCAAAACTCAAGATGATTAAAAAAAAATGTTTTCTTTTTTATTTATTTATTTTTTAGTTCCTTTAGGGACCTGTAACGTCCCATCTGTTTATATGTAATGTTTATAAATGTAAATATCTAAAATTTATTTGACACTAGGAATATCTATTTTAATTACCTCTCATTAATCCTTTAAGATGTCTTTGAATGAAACTTGATATGTCCAACAATTGTATTTTTTTCACTATTTACGAACCTTCCTTGAAGTGTTCCATTTTTTTTTTTCTTTTTTTTTCCTGTGCTATCCTCCTCATATTTATATGTCAATTCACCAATTGACTCGTTGAGTTGTTTTATTATTTTTGTTTATAGGTTGACGAGGCAAAATCTCGATGACACGTTTTAACCTGTCTCCATGTCGCTTTTGATCCTAAATTCTAGTATCGTTCTAGCGACATATTGTTTTACGATAGATTGATTATTTTTTTATTTTTTTTAATTTTTTTTATGATTATAACCCAATGATAACACTTGTATTTGGATCCCTACTTTTATAGTTCTTCTCAGGTTGGGTCCTTCAATGATCTTGAGAATTCTTCCGGTAATAGTATAATACTCATTATTCCTTTTTATAGTGTTGTAGTGGCGGGGTTAGAGTCCTATTATTTAGTTTCTTCCTGTTTCGGACTTCCCAACCCCCTCTCAGTGATATAGTTCTGGGTATTGCTCTCTCAGATTGCTTACCCATTACTTTATTCTGAACCGAACCTCCTTGATTCTTACGGTTTAGAGAACTATTCCGTTCTCTCCGTAGGGTTTTTATATTGTTCAATTTTTTTTTTTTTTTTTTTATTATTTTTTTTTTTTTTTTTTTTTATTTATTTATTTTTTTATTTGTCTTTCCTCTTCTTTCTCAATTTTCGTACCTCGTCACTGAAAAGATATGATGTTTCAATCAAATGACAATTCCAATGCCCCTCTGAAGGTCAATCTATACTCTTTAAATATTAAAGGCCTTAATATTCCTGAGAAAAGGTCAAAACTGTTTCTGTTACTGCGTAAAGCTAAAGCTGACATTGTTTTGCTACAGGAAACACATTTTAAATCTAAAAATATACCGAATTTTCATAACAATTTATACCCTGTTGAATACCACGCCACCAATCCAGATTCAAAATCAAAGGGTGTTTCTATTTTTGTTTCTAAGAACTGCCCACTACAAATTCAGGATTCATTGACGGATCCTGATGGACGTTATATTTTCCTGAAAGGTACTCTATACAACAAAAATATTACGTTAGCCAACATATATGTGCCTAACAAACAGCAGGTTCCATTTCTCAGAAACACTTTTGACGAACTCCACCGTTTTCAGTCTGGTTTGTTAATATTAGGTGGAGACTTTAATGTAACTCTTAATCCTTTAATTGACTCCTCTACAGGTACTTCCACCTTACCTTACTCCGCTCTTCGTTCAATAAAAAATTTACTTAAGGGTCTAACTCTTCATGATACATGGCGCACTTTATATCCCAACACCAAAGACTACACTTTCTTTTCCCCACCTCACAACAAATATTCACGAATAGATTATTTTTTCTTAAACCAAACGGAACTTGACTCTTTAATCTCCGCTTCTATTGAGCCCATGATTCTCTCAGACCATCATCCCATTTCGATTTCCCTCACTTTTTCCGCCAGACCGACCAAACCTTTCATATGGAGATTGGACAACTCCCTCCTTAACAACTCTGACAACACTTCATCAATTACTTCCCACCTAACACATTTTTTCAAAGAAAATGATTCTTCTGACACACAACCTTTGAACCTTTGGATGACCCACAAATGTGTCATTAGAGGCGTATTTATTTCCATGGCCTCGAAACGTAAAAAAGCTCATCAAGCTTGTATAAATGCTTTAGCTGATAATGTCCATATACTTGAAATCAAACATAAACAATCATTGGCGATTGATACATATAATGATCTTCTTCATGCCAGGGAACTTTTACTTGAAGAATTAGACAAGACGACCAAACGAAAGTTTATACTATCCCGCAAACTTTTTTACGAATACGGCAACAAATCCGGTAAATTGCTTGCAAGAGCCCTGAGAACTAAAAAAGCTAACTCTACTATCCACTCCATATCTGACTCTTCAGGGACGAAATTCCATTCCCCCACTGATATTGCTACACAATTTAAAAGCTTTTATTCCAAACTTTATAATATCTCTACTGACCCAGGTTCGGAACACCCCACCCGCAGGAAACAATTGATCACTGAATTCTTGAAACTTAACAGCCCTAATCCAATCTCTAAATCAGAAGCCGATATATTGGATCGTCCGCTTGAATGGGACGAATCGAACTTGGCTCTCAAACAATTAAAAACTGGCAAATGTCCGGGTCCGGACGGACTGACTGTAGGCTATTATAAATCCTTCTCCGATATTGTACTCCCCTACTTTTTGAAGGCTTTCAACTCAATCCCCGATCATCCACCTGACAACAACAGAGATCTTTTAGAGGCACACATCACAATGATACCTAAACCTGAAAAAGATAAACTTTTAGTCTCTAATTATAGGCCTATCTCCCTCCTGAATGTGGATTTAAAACTGTATGCCAAAATCATCTCGAATAGATTATTACCCCTAATCCCAAATTTGATCTCGCTAGACCAGGTTGGATTTGTCCCTGGACGCGAATCTAGGGACAATACTCAGAAAGCTATTAATATCCATCATTGGCTAACTAAACACTCTAGGCCAGGATTCTTTCTTTCTCTCGATGCGGAGAAGGCGTTCGACAGGGTCGCGTGGGATTATATGACTGAATGCCTAAAGTCTCTTGGGCTTGGCGACCGCTTGCTGCATTACATTCTTGCACTTTACTCCTCTCCCACTGCAAAGATAAAAATTAATGGGTACTTGTCGGACGCCTTCTCCGTTTCGAACGGGACCCGCCAAGGTTGCCCTCTATCTCCAATCATATTTATTCTAACTCTAGAACCTATTCTTAGGAGAATTAGAAGTAATCCTGATATTAAGGGTATTGATATCAACAACAAAACGTACAAATTAGCCGCTTATGCAGATGACATCTTACTCTTTTTGACGGATCCCATTAATACTATACCTAATTTATTAAAAGACTTTTCTATTTTCTCTCAGATTTCCAACCTTTCAATTAATTTTGATAAATCCAGAGCTTTAAATATCACTCTACGAAATAACATAGTGTCTCTATGTAAACACAATTTTCCATTTAAATGGGAAGATCAATCCCTATCCTACTTAGGCATACACATACCTCTTCATCTAAAAGATTTGTATTCTTTCAACTTTCTGCCGATTCTTAAATCCATTCAAAAAGACCTACTGAAATGGGACAAAGATTTTTTCTCCTGGTTTGGAAGAATAGCCATAATTAGAATGAATGTTCTCCCTAGATTACTCTATCTCTTGCAAACCATCCCGATTAAATTGCCAGCTTCTTTTTTTAATCTGTATAAAAAACTATGCTTAAAATTTGTTTGGAATTCCAAACAACCTAGGATTAAATGGGAGACACTGACCAATCCTAAACTGTTAGGTGGAGTAGGATTACCGAATTTACAGAAGTATTATTGGTCTTGCCATTTATCCTGTATCATTGACTGGCACGTTAACAAAACGACGAAAGATTGGATTGACCTTGAGGGAGTATTTTCTAAAAGCCCCTTACATCATCTCCCTTGGACTGTTCCACGTAAAATACCCCGCGATAATAGTAACCACCCCATTACGGGTCCCACACTACAAATCTTTAGATCATTATGTGCTAAATACAACATCTCATCCTCCCCCTCTGACTTGGAATAAACCCAAAACCCCTTTTGAAAAGCTATGTGTTACTGACGACCCCCAAAGACATCTTATATCGAAAACATACTCGCTTTTATTTTCTGATGTAGATCTAGAGAAGGATGAAAAAATCCTACATTGGGAGAGAGATCTTGACTTACACCTCTCTGCCAATGATTGGCGTCATATTTTCACCAATATTCATAAGGGTTCTATGAATGTCCTTACTCAGGAAAATAATTATAAACTTTTTTCCAAATGGTACAGGACACCCTATATCATCCATAAATTCTGCCCTACCACTCCCCCGACCTGTTGGCGCTGCAAGTCCTCTTTGGGGACTCTCCTACATATTTGGTGGGACTGCCCCATTATACAACCCTTTTGGAGTGATGTTCACCGCATTATCCCTCTTATCACATCCTATTCTCCAGATTTTTCCGCTGCCCAATTCCTGCTACACCATACCTCATTACCACAACACATATACAAAAATACGTTGATACTGCCACTGATTAATGCAGCCAAGCTCTGTATCCCGACACACTGGAAGGACACTTCCCCTCCTAGTATTTTGGAATGGCTCCGGAGAATTGAACGAACTGCGGAAATAGAGGATCTAATTTTTCAATCATTGGATTCCCCTACTAAGTTTCGTGATAAATGGAATAGCTGGACCAGCTTTACTAGATCTAATGAATATCTTAACCTAACTCTTCACTCTAGACGTTAATTGAATTTGTTCCGATTTCATCTGCGAAAGGTTTTTTTTTATTATTATTACATTATGACCCCCTCCCCCCCCCCCCCCCCCTTATTTTTTTTTCTCTTTTTTTTTTTTTTTCTCCCTTTTTTTTGTTATTATCTCCTTTTTTGATTTAATAATTTCCATTACAATAAATTGTAATGTCCTTCGATATAACTGTTCTCATTTTATGTGTAATTGTATTTAATGACTTATACTGTTCTATGGATATTATTAATCCACCCCATTTCATCTAATGCTTATCTTGATGTACTCTCACGTTTGTATTGCTTTGTTATATGATTTCTTCAGAAATACCAATAAAATGTTTAAACAAAACATACCTATTGTATGGAGGTGAAGGCCATAGACCAGAGCTAGGCATGGTGTCAGTGATGTGGGGAAAGGAACCCTGAGTACATAACCCACCTAGTAATGATGCCTAATATGGGAGCACCGCCGAATCACAGCCCCAAACATCAAGCTGGCATGCAAAAGGAGGCAGCAACGTGTCAAACCCAGACTCCCGTGTCACAGACCAGTGTTAACTAAGTCAGTGTTGCAGCGCCACGAGGACACCGCACATCCGGCGTGGGGTCGATGCACAGACACAATGAGCCCACCCAACCCGTGTCATAAAGGTGGAGGAAGAGAGGGAGCCAGCAGTGCGCATCGCAGCTCCTGGACTAGATGAAAAACCCAGGCGACTCAGCAGTGCCCAAACACAACCATCGAAAACACACATTAAATACAAAGGAAATACCTGAGGAACATGCAAAATAGACACATTTATGTAGATTCAGTAAGAGTTCGGCCGGCTTATCTACCGATACGCGGCGTAGGTGTAAATATGTGCCGGCGCGCTTTTGTTCCGTACCCACAGAACAAGATACGCCTGAAAATAGTCTTTCTCAGACCGACGCAACTTTTCTAAGCCGGCCTAACTTGGGCGCATATTTAGGCGCGACGCATCTTCCGCTCGCATTGATTTCCTATTTAAATATGCAAATTACGGAGATACGCCGATTCGCGAATGAAATTGCGCCCGACGTAGGCTAAGCCTGGTGCGCGCAAGTGTTACGTCAGGCCTAAAGTTATTCCATCAAAAAGATGGAATAACTTTGCACCAGACGGACACAGGTCAGCTGGAGAGCAGCTACAGCAGCAGCGTTACGGACGAGCTGAGCAAGCTGAGCACCCACACTTGCAGGACAGCACATCTGTGTGCCAACATGCCAGGGGCAGGCGTGCTCCTTGCACTACTAATGGGTCCACGGACTTGTAGGAGGGCACGGGAGCGGATATACCGCACGCGCTTGAACATCTTTGACATGGGGGAATCAGAGGTGCATCGCATCTTCAGATTCAGCACTGATGCCATCCAGGATTTAGCCACAATCCTGCATGATGACATCACCAGCAAGACACAATGCACACATGCAGTGCAGCCACTGGTCAAGGTATTAGCAACACTGCATTTCCTCGCCAGTGGATCTTTTCAGCGCACAAGTGGTGTCTTGTCTGGGATGTCACAAACCACCATAGGCAGATGTGTGCACCAGGTTGTCCCCGCAATCCTCAGAAGCATGTCCCACCACTTCATCAGACCCACCCAGCAGCATCTGCAGCAGAAGGCAATGGAGGATTTCTACAGAATTGACAGATTCCCACGCACTGTGGGGGCCATTGATTGCACACATGTGGCACTACGGCCCCCCCATGAGACAGAGCACATATACCGCAATCGGAAGCATTGGCATTCCATCAACGTACAGGTGATAGCCGATGCCCAATGCCTCATATGGCACGTCCGTGCCAAACACCCTGGATCCAGCCATGACAGCTTCATATACCGTCAAAGCGACATCCCAACAGATTTTGACCAGAACATGTATGGGGACAGCTGGCTGGTTGGTGAGTGACATGGGAGTCAGGCATGTCTGTCCCCCCCATGATGCAGACATCACGAGGGGCACATGCATGACTAACATCCTCCTGTCTTTTCCCTTCCAGGTGACTCTGCATATGCACTTGGACCCCATCTCATGACTCCATACCGGAATCCCCAAACCCCAGGAGAGAGAAGATACAATGAAGCACACGCACGTACCCGTGGAGTGGTGGAACGCACCTTTGGCCTCCTGAGGTCCCGTTTCCGATGCATGGATAAGTCTGGGGGGACCCTGTTGTATTCCCCAAACTTTGTGTGCCAGATCATCTGTGCATGTTGCATGCTGCACAACTTTGCCGTGAGAAGGGGCCTGGAGATTGACATACGTGATGACCTGACCCCTGAGCCACACAATCCCCCCCTAACTGAGGATAACCCGTCTGCTGTGGGAGCAGAAATCAGAAGACGCCTCACAGAAGACATCTTTTCACGTTAAAAACACACATTAATCATGTCACAATGAGAATGCATGCATGCACACCACTGTGGTCCCTAGCACAGACACATCACATCCTCATCTAATTGGATTAGACCAAAGTACACCACACAGGACTTTGGAGCAGCAACGCCACGCCAAGGCTCCAATTATGTCACTGTACATTCATACACCTTTCACACAGCAGATGGTGACACCCCTTTGCCAGCAGGAGTGACCCCCCCCCATTCACACACCAGTCACACTGTAGCAGCACTCCTCACCGTGTGCTTGCACAAATGAAAGGAACTCATCACCTGAGCAGAAAACCCCAAAAAACAAAAAAACGGAAAATTGTATCATGCTTACCAGTAATTTTCCTTTCCTGGTGCCTATCCATGGCAGCATACTAGTGATAGAGCTCCGCCTCGACTCCTCCCTCAGGACTAGTGAATAGAATAAATTAAAGGCATAGCCCCTCCCCCAACATTCTCCGTAATATAGAATACCGAGGGTGGGAGCGTATGCTGCCATGGATAGGCACCAGGAATGGAAAATTACTGGTAAGTATGATACAATTTTCCGTTTTCCTGGTGCCTCCATGGCAGCATACTAGTGATAAATAACTAGCTTGACACGGGTGGGATAATGCTTAACAATAAGATTTTTTAATTAGAAGAGGACATAGCCGCCTGAACTGCCCTTCTTCCGAACTCCACCGTTGTAAGAGCTCCTGGGTCAATATGGTAGTGCCTGAGGAACGTGTTACGAGACGACCAGGTGGCTGCCCTGCACACCGTCTCCAGCGACACATTAGCCCTCGTTGCCCAGGAAGCAGCGACTGCTCTAGTGGAATGAGCATTCACTCGAGATGGAGGCTCCATATTCTTCGCCCTGTAGGACCTCTGTATCAGCTTCACAACCCATGATGCCAGAGTCCTGATGGAGGCTTCTTTGCCCCTGTGTTTACCAAAAGGTATGACGAAAAGCCTCTCCGAGATTCTGAAGGAACTGGTGGCCTCTAGATAGGCCCTGAGTGTTCTGGACACATCCAGTTCGTGGCAGGATTCTGTATCTGTGAATATTGGTAGAGCCCAAGGTTCCAGCAGGTGGCTTGCAGAGGCGACCTTCGGCATGAACCCCCTAAGTGGGCGAAGTTCCACTCTGTCAGGGAAAAAGGAGATGTGGTCGTCCCCGGTTCCTAAGGAGTGGAGTTCTGAGATCCTTCTACCGGAGGTGATGGCTAGCAGAAACGTTGCTTTCAATGTTAGGTTCCATAGAGTTATTTGTTCTACTGGAGCAAAAGGCTGAGTTGACAGAGCCTCGAGGACCAGGGACAGATCCCATTTAGGAAAGGATCGTCTAGCAGGCGGACGGATCTTCAGGACGCCCTTGAAGAAGATGACTAGTAAAGGATCCTCTGCCCATCTTCTACTGGTTGCGGCTGAGATTGCTGCTACCTGAACCTTGAGGGAGCTTAGACTAAGGCCTAGGTCAAGTCCTGTCTGAAGGAAACCTAATACATGGTTTGTAGAGGGAACGTTAGGATCAAAGCCGTTATCGGCTGCATAAGACAAGAATTTATCCCAGATCCTCGAATATATAGTATTCGTTGCAGGTTTCCTGGCCTTTAGGAGGGTTGAGATGACCCCTGACGAGCAGCCTAGGGACTCAAACCTTCGCCTCTCAACTTCCAGACTCGAAGGTCCAACCTCTGAGGGTTTGGGTGAAGCAGTTTGCCCTGCAGCAGAAGTTGAGGGAATGGAGGAATCTTGACTGGCGGACTCACACTGAGACGCATGGCAAGTGGAAACCAAGGTCTCTTCGGCCAGTACGGGAGTATCGTCAGTACCTGAACTGATTCCCTGAGTAATCTCAGGAGAAATTTGAATATCAGTGACCGCGGAGGGAAGGCATATGCCGTGGAGAACCTCCATGGGCATGTCAGGGCATCCACTGCTTCGGCTTGCGGATGTGGAAACCGGGAGACAAATCTGTCCAGTTTGGCATTCTCCGAAGAGGCGAACAGGTCCACCTGTGGGGGATCCCAAGAGTTGGCAATCTGACGGAACACCCGCGGGTGGAGCGTCCACTCGTTGTTGTCCGAGAATCTCCTGGACAATGCGTCTGCTTCCGTATTCAGCCTGCCTGGGAGGTATACCGCTCGAAGGTCCAGGAGGTTCTTCTCTGCCCAAAGCATGATCGGCTCTACTTCCTTGAGGAGCGACCTGCTGCACGTGCCCCCCTGCTTCTGCAGATAAGCAACCGCTGCCCTGTTGTCTAGGCGAAGCAGAATCCTCTGACCCTTGACTTGGGATGTCAGGGAAGTTAGTGCCATAAAGGCTGCCCTCAATTCTAGGATGTTGGACACTACGCCCTGGGTGGAGAATGACCATTTCCCCTGTACTCTGGATTCCCCGCAATGGGCTCCCCAGCCCTGTCCGCTCGCATCGGACGTAATTGTGGTCCAATGAAGGGACCCCAAGTGACGGGGTCTGGAGAGGTTCTCTGGATCTGTCCACCATTGAAGACTCCTGCGCATCGGTCCCGTAATCAGGATCGTCTGGGACAGTCGACGTTTCCTCCACTGCGCCAAGAAACCAGTCTGAAAGAATCTCAGTGGGTCCATGGGGATGCAGGCAGACATAGTGCCAATGAGGCTCAGGCATTGTGAGGCCGTTAAGACCGGGCTCTGGATGATTTTGATCATTTTCTGGATGATAATCTCCCTCTTTGGTGGTGGTAACGACACTGTACCCCTCAGGGTGTTGAATGCTGCGCCCAAGTAGACCATCTGTTGAGTTGGTGTGAGTTGGCTCTTGTCTAGGTTGACTAACCACCCTAACTCCCTTAGAGTTTGGAGCAGAATGTTTCGATGGCACATCAGTTGCTCTGGACTGCTTGCAAGGAGTAGGATGTCGTCCAGATAATGATACACCCTTAAGCCCTTCTCCCTCAGGGGGGCTAGGGCAGATAATAGGATCTTGGAGAATACCCTGGGAGAGGTGCACAGCCCAAAGGGTAGAGCTTGGAACTGAAGGTGAGTATGACCCACTGCAAATCTCAGGTATTTCTGCAATGTAGGCTGGATTGGAACATGCAGGTATGCGTCCTGGAGATCGACTGAGATCATCCAATCCAACGGCTGGACTGCTTGAATTATTGTCTGCAAGGATTCCATCTTGAAGCTCTCGGTGTGAATATACTGGTTGAGCCTCTTCAGGTCTATCACAGGCCTCCATCCGCCCGTCCTCTTGGGGACGAGGAATAAGGTGGAGTAAAAACCCATGAATTGCTCTGCCAAGGGCACAGGAATGGCTGCTTCCTGAAGCTGGAGTGACACTAGAAAATCTTTTAGAGCTTGGGCTTTCAGAGGAGAAGATGGAATTTCCGTTCTCTTGAACGAGCTTCGAGGTGGAGTTTGAAAAAACTTCCAAGAGTGCCCCCATTGGATAGTGGACAGAACCCAGGGGTCCTGGCAATGGGTGGCCCAGGCCGAGGTAAAATGTTTTAGCCTGGCTCCCACCGGGAGTGTCAGGGATGGTTTGGCTCAAAAAGACTGCTTTTGCTCCTGAGGAGCCGGAGGGGCTTTCATCTTCCTGTTCAAGAAGGATTGCTGAGTGCCTCTCCAAGGTCTTCTGTTGTCTCTGAATTGACCCGAATTTCTGAAGTCTCTTGGATCCGAACGGCGGAACCTAGAGGGACCGCCTCTGAATCTTCGTGTTCTCCTGTCCTGTGGAAGCATACCCGACTTCCCTCCTGACAGCCTAGAGATTGCGTTATCCATCTTATCTCCAAAAAGCGCCTTTCCATCAAAGGGAATCTTGCACCAGCTCTGTTTGGATGAAAGGTCAGCTGACCAAGGTTTCAGCCATAAGGCCCTCTTTGCCATCACAGAGTGTAGCATAGATCTTGCCGAGCATCTAATGGTATCAATGGCAGCCACTCCAACAAAATCTGCCGATAGCCTGAGTTCCTCCAAGGCTTTTATTATGTCTTCTGTAGGAACGTTCTGACGCAGAGCAGTCTCAATGTTATCTGTCCATGACCTAATGGCATTAGAGACTGACGTGAGGGCGATGACCGGTTTACAACCCGCTCCTGCCGTTAAGTAGCTCCTCTTTAGTTCCAAGTCAATACGCCCGTCTAGGGGATCCTTGAAGGAGGTGGAATCCTCCATTGGTAAGGTCACATTTTTTGCAAGGCGTACTACTGACGCATCCACTACAGGCATGGAGTTTAGCGCCTGTGTTCCAGACTCTGGTAAGGGATACAACTTGTTGAGCCGGCTCAAAGAGAACTTTTTATCAGGCTTTGCCCATTCGTTAAGAATGACCTGGCTAATTTCCCCCATTAATGGGAAAAGAATCTGCTTCCTCTTGAGAAAAGGAAAATAGCTTGTCGCCTCCTGAGGGGGATCATCCGCCTCTTTCCAGGAGATTGCTGACTTGACTGCCTGGATAAACGGGTTTACCAGGGAAAAGCTGAACCCTGAGGGCTCTGACTCCTCTGCTGAGTACTCAGAGTCATCTCCGGGTGAGGAGTCTCTGCCTGACCGATCAGTCGGTAGTACAGGCGGCCCGACTGTTGAGGGGCCCGGGAGACTGGGTTCCACATTCTGAGCCTGTGGTACCTGTGAGGTCGGCTGAATAGGGACTGAAGCCAAGAGCTTGGAGAAGGAGTCCCTCATAGCTTTGTCCAGCAGTTCTACTGCATGCCGATTTTCTTGCTCGCGGTTGGACGCATAGTCCGTAAAGCAGTCCTTACAAACTACCTTGTCGGGTAGTGGAGTAGCCCCGCATGTCCAACACTTCTTCTTTCTGTGGCTTCTAGAAGATGGGGAGTGATCATGACCCCTGGATCTTGACCTCTGTGATCTATGACGTGGAGATCGGGATCTTCGTCTTGATGAGTGGGACCGGTGTCGCGAGGAATCAGATCTGCGGACTGGGCTGTCATTGTCACGAGATCTTGATGACTTTCTGGTCCTCTTGGAGTGGGCAGGGCTACGGTGTAAGGAACTCACGTTAGAAACAGTGAGGGCACTTTTTTTTTTTTTTAAATACTCACGTATTGTTGGTCCATACCTAATGGTGTGAGGATCTTTGTTACGTGGCGGAAGGATCGGCTGCGAGAAACATAGAGAGGCCGAAAAAAATAAGTGAGAGACTAAACAACAAAAAAGAAGAAAGAAGGCACCTGTCTGCAACCTTCAGACAGGTGCTGATACGCTGGTACTTTCCCCCCCATCTCCTCCCCTCTTACCAAAAGGTTTAGGGCTGGAACCTAGCAGGGCTTAGCATCTGGTACTGCAGCAGCCAAGCCCTGTATCTAGGTCCTTTATTATGGTTTACTGAGGGAGCCTTCCTCCAGGATCCGCCCCCAGCCAAAAAATTGGAAGCAAGGGCAACTAGCCCTGTTTCCAGTCTCCAAGATGGCCGCCGCGTCTCAAGAAGGCACTGCGCATGCGCCGCGCATGCGCAGAAGCGCCGGCGCCCGTGACACAGGAAGTACTGTATCAGGGCGCCGGGATCCTCTCTAATGTAGGCGCCGATGCACCGATAGTGTGGGCGCTGATCCGCACGGCCCCCCCCGCCACACACGAGGGACCAGCGGAGACTAGCAGTACCTGCGGCTCCTCCCCCTGACGCAGGCCAGACCCCCAGACTGCCAGGAAGCCCAGAGCGACAGGGGCACCCACTGACAGACAGAGTCTCTCAGTTGAAGGTACAGGCATCGATCAGGATGAAAGAACCTAGTAATACAAGGGAAACAAAAACAACAATAGAAAGAGCAACCTAATGGATCCTTTTTTTTTTTTTTAAAGGAAAACATACGTGCAATACAGAGGAAGTCAAAAAGAGAAAGAAATGACTGGCCTGGGGTAGTGGAGCCGATCCTTCCGCAGCTTACATGTCATTCATAAGTGCTCCTGGCAGTTTGCGTTCCTATGAGGAAACTCTGCGATATGACCCCAACAGATCCACAGAGGGGTCTCCCAGCTTATTAGCGCTAATAGCGGCCCAAGAACAGGGACTGCGCGCGGGAAAGGCTAAACCCGGCGGACGCTGCCGACTGCAGAGGTATGGACATACTTCTACTCTTCACCAGTACAAGAAGGTATGGAGGAAAAAAAAGGAGAATGTTGGGGGAGGGGCTATGCCTTTAATTTATTCTATTCACTAGTCCTGAGGGAGGAGTCGAGGCGGAGCTCTATCACTAGTATGCTGCCATGGAGGCACCAGGAAAAGGCATTTATTAAGCCTTCCTCTGGCTGCTCCTGGTGGCAGCTGATTGGCTCCTCAGCTGCCTGGGGGGAGCCTGGGGTGGGGGGGGGTGGAAGATCGGGAGGTGGCTCATCCGCAGGTGGCCCAGTCCTGGCAGGTGACGGCTGCCTGGCCTCCAAGGCAACGGCTATCCTGCTGAGGACCAGGTTGGTCTGGGCCTGCATCCTCAGTTGTCGGGTGAGGTTAGCCCTCTCAGTCCGCTGCCTCCGTCTCCCCTCCTCCTGTACCGCAGTGGTGTTTGCCTTAACTGCCTCAATAAGGCAATCCACTTTGTTGACAAGGTTGGCAGTGGTGGCCTGCAGGTCAACCACGCAGGTGGCTACTGCAGAGCTGTTACAGCTTACCTCCTGCACTGCCTCCCTCAGTTGTCCAGCATCGTCAGCCATCTTCTGCAGATTCCCGGCGATATCCCCCATATGCCGGGTCTGCAGGCTTTGATCCTGGTCCTGGACATCCACCACTACACCCCTCGTCTTCCTGGTTGCCTTCCTGGGGCCAGAAGAGGCGACTGAGCGGGTGTATGGGGAGCCCCTGGAGGTGGTTGCCCTGCTGGTGGGTGATGGAGAGGGGCTTACTATCATGGGGGTGGAGGTGTCAGAGGGCCCAACCATCAACATGGACTCCTCAATGATAAGCCCAATCTGGCTAAGGTCCACTGACTCATCCAACACCACCTCTATAGGAGTGATGTGGACAGTCCCCTCCACCACAGCATCTTGGGGGTCTTCATGAGGCTCCTCGGACGATGTGGTGGGACGGCCACCAACACCAGATGTGCCCGCCCCTTCCTGCAAATCTGTGGATGACATAAAGCAGTCACATGTTGGGGGACCCACACACTTGTCACATGTTCCCTTCCCCCACCCACACATGCTACACACCAGATAGGAAATATAAAACACACTTACCTGTCCTCATGACCTCTTCCCGGGAATCATACCCCTCAACACCCTCCACCTGCTCCCTATGCAGACACTGGGCGATCCTCTCATCCTCCGGGGTCAGCTCTACATCACAGGGTGGTCCACCCCCAGTGCCAGTCCGGTGCTTATTTATTTTTGCAAGTTTCTCCCGCACACAAAGCCGCATGTCATTATTTTTTTTAGTATGTTCTTTGCAAGGCGGGGGACATTGCCAAGGGCATTGACCCTAGTGGCTATGGTCTCAAGGATCTCCTGCCTCCTGGCACGGGTGGTATTACGACTTTCAGGTCCATGGAGGAACTCATCAAACTCCTCCATCCCTGCGATGATGATAGCCCTCTCCTGGGCAGTAAAAAATTGTTTTCGCTTGCTGACAGGAGCAGCCATCAGAATGGGAAAAAAGCCGGGTGCAAAATTACCACGCTCAGGGGGGGGGAAAGCAGGATGTAATTTTGCGTCAGACGGACGCATGTCTGGGCGTATTTATGCGCTCGACGCAAGCCAATAGGCCGGCGTACAATGGGAAGTTTGGCCGACCTAGATGCGCGCATGCGCACAAGAAAGCGCTCCGGCTTAGACATCACTGCGCATGCTCCGTTGAAGTTAGGCCAGGCGTAAGCCACTGCACCACGATCACACAATCATTTTCATAAGTTGACACCCACTTCCACTTCCACTGGCTTAAGCCTCCAAGTTTAGGTTCGGCCGGCGCACATTGGCGAGCAAGTGCTTTGTGAATCATCATCTTTGCCATCCGGCTTATGCCGACGTAGCGCATGTACGTTGCGTTACGCCGGCCCAAATATGCGCCAATCTACCTACATATGTCCCTTTAGAAGTGATATTCTACTCGTATATAATACCGGGGTATTATTAGAAAATCATGGGGCTATTTATAGGTAAAAATGCATTACTGGGAATAGTATTTATAGACCACCACCGCACACTTCTATCCCTAAATTTGAGTATTTATAAAAAAAAAAGCAAGGCCTAATAAGGTCCTATGTCTTCATTCCTAATAAGTATAGAGGAAAGGCGAGAGGTTGGGACTTTATATGGAGCATTTATTTGTTTACCACCACATGCTTCATATAAAGCCCCAACCTCTCGCCTTTCCTCCAAGTCATACTGAATGTAATTTTAAAGCTTTATTACCAAAACAGGATGGGTGAAATTGTTGAGAAAAAACAAATACAGATCATATAATCAGTATGAAGTATACAGAAATACAATGAATAAGCTAGGCTGTAGATGCCGATAATTCATTCTCACCAACGATGCTGCATTAAGGGGATGCAAGCAGTCGCAAGTTTTGTATGTAAAGGGTTAGGAATGATGGCGCTGCCTAAGCGTATTGCTACACTTTAAAGTCCCGGTGTGGGTCTACCTGGACCAAAGTCGTAAATGTATACTCCACTTATTGACTGAACCAACTAAGGTCTTATATTGGTAGAGGTCCCACAGGGTCAGAAGACTGAGGGGACATGAGCTATGTGACCTACAGCTACACCAAGAGCACTGGGAAAAGGGAATGAACCATACAAATGTGCTCTGATGATGTGCTGGTGGTCAGTGAGATGTATGGGCTAATATACCTCTGTAATGTGGACACTAGCACAGTTTTTGGGCATCAGTGATTAAACATACACAGATTACAGTAGGTACGCCCTATGTATCTTCATCAAGCATTATATATGCAAATGGTCGCTGTAAATAGCTGAGTGAGATAACCACAATAAACCAATAATTGGAAACAATTGCATAAACAATACATGCACAGATAAGGGATAATCAGCCAACAACACCAGTCCACCCTGTGGTATACACAGGACAATGTAAAATGGAAATATAAACAGCTGGCTAATAGCCTGTATAAGCCAGTAGTGTACAATGTCTATAAATATCCGAAAGGAGATAATATTGGGATATGGAAATCTTGTTGGAGTCCAGTGTAGAGGTCTGGATGGTGAAAAGAGGGGGGTGCTCCTATACCACACTCCGACGTGCTCCCCTCCAGGTTCCCCACTCACCAGAAAGAGGTCCCCTCTTGGGGTAACAGGCACGTAATTTAGGCGTTCCTCTGCTCCAACTTTTCTCCTTCCTATAGCTTTCAGATATCCAGAGTCTCCGCTCCAATGCTGTGTTGATTCTGGACAGGATGGATCCCTATTACAGAGATCAAACTTGCTTTGTTGATATGACCACTAACATGTTAATGATTCTCTCGATTAGCCAAGATCCAAATGCTTCAGCACTCAGGTGTTGTAAGAACCAAAGTTTTAGTCCACCATGTGCTCTGATAGCTGGTTCCTTATTTCAGTCTCTAAGATGGATTCTGAGTTCCCAAGATGCACCTGTTTCTCTGACTTAGACTGAAGAATGATGGGAACTTTTGTTAAAGGTGAACAGTTTCTAGTTTGTGCAAAAACAGTACATTTACCACTGGCTCCCATCTTGTGGTCAGATCTGATTTTGCAGGCAAAACAACTTAATTAATATCCTGCTGAAGGCAGAACAACATTGAAGATCATACTTGGGGAGGCTATGCCCCCTGAATCCATTACAAATATTGATGAGATGCTCACCAACATTATATTCAGTGCCGTGTAGTGTGTAACGGCTCTGGTGAACGGGAGTGAACCACAACTGCGGTTAGCAAGGATTTCAATGCACTTCTCTATGTCAGGCCCCATACACACGACCGAGTTTCTCGACAGAATTCAGCGAGAAACTCGGTCGGAGCCGGATTCTGCCGAGAAACCCGGTCATGCGTACACTTTTCAGCGAGGAACCCGTCGAGGAACTCATCGGGCCGAAAAGAGAACATGTTCTCTATTTTCTCGTTAGTCAATGGGAAAAGTCGGCCCGCCGAGTTCCTCGGCGGCTTCCACACTGAACTCGACGAGGAACTCGATGTGTTTGGCACGTCGAGTTCCTTGGTCATGTGTACGGGGCCTGATACTTCAGTATTGGACCCCAGGCGTCACTCCACACAAACAGGAGTTTGGGGGTTCTCTACATCATCTCTCTTACATAAAGGAAGGCATTGAGCTACTAGGGGAGGACGTATTACGACATGCGACCAAACCATAGCATAAAAAAATATGATGCACATGAAGATTCCAATGCAGTTCTGTATGCAAGTGATGATCAGTATTGGACCCCAGGCATCACTCCAATCGGGGAACAGGAGTTTGGGGGTTCTCTACATCATATCACTTTAACTTTAAGAATGCATTAAGTCAGTAAGGGAGCAGGTATGTAATATCCTCAACCCCTAGCATAGAAAAGTCAAGAGGAACATGTTCAGTAACTTAGGGCATGGGCCCATATACGTTTAAGAACGTATGTCAGGCACGTAGCAATTAAGCAAGGTGTAGGCAACTGGTAGTTGCGTAAGAGAGGCGAATATTGCATAGGTAATTTGAGAGTGTATGTCCCTTTAAGATACTCCACAGTAAGTAGCCGAGAACACAACATATAACCTCAAGCAGTATGTTGATACTTGGTAAGCTAGGGTTGATTACAGCAATTAATTAGATGCAATATATGTAGCAGATGATTCTGAAGCACTACAAGTGAAACAATGGCTACTTATCCATTTGCAGAGGAAGTCTTCTTGTAGTTCGGCAGCTATGGGTTTCCGTGGTGTAGGGATCCAAGAAGGAAGGTATCTTTAGGGTGTCCGCAGCAACAGCAGTGAGGTTGATAGCACAGATGTAGGAATGGGATGGTTTCCAGCCTGGGACAGATGGTACCTGTAGTTCCTTGCAGTCAGGCCAGGCTACGGCCGGCAATAATAGAACCATGTGCCTATGTAAACTAAATGCCTATATATGCAAGGGACAGGTGCATGGCGCTGAGTGCGCTCGGCACTTCCGCGTTCCAAGCTGGAACGCATGCGACGCCGTGAGATGACGTCATCGCGCGGTCGCCATAATGCGTTTTAGCGTGGAATGCATTACAGCGCTGGGAGCGCCTATTACATAGTGCAGCCCACATTTTTCAACCACACACATGCTGAAGAAGGTACACAACAACCTTGGTACAACATGTAATAAAGTCCCATATTGCATATTGTTCAGAAGTGACATTAGAGAAAAAGGATGCAGTTCAGACTGTATCAAAATTTCTACAGACCTTAATTTTTTTACAGAGGTAACATCCCTTCAGATCACCAAACATCTTGACTTTGGGAGGTTGAGAAAAGAAAAGAAACTTTGGGAGGTTTATCAACCAAATTTAGGCCAAAAGCATCCCTAAATGTGCGCACTCTCCTGAATATTACATTCCGTCTGTCAGGAAGAAGAGGTCCCAAAATTGTATGTAGCACTACCCCCGAAGGAGCTGCTGGATTGTTTTGGGTGGCATGTTACCTCATGGCTCCTCCGCCGTCTAAGGATGTATGGTGGATGTAGCATTAACGGAATGTCCACGACAGGTGTCTTTTTCTGTGCTCTTTATTACCCAGCCGGGAAAAAACAATAAAACTCTGTGGTGATAGAAGAGTTGAAGTAGAAGGAGAAATAGCAGAGTCAGGCGTATCAAAAGGGAAACAGTCCTGCTTCCAACAACACTTTGGCCCAGATTCACATACAAACGCCTATCTTTAGGCGGGCGTAGCGTATCTCAGATACACTGCGCCGTCGTAACTTAGAGCGCCATGTCCTGTATTCAGAAACAACTTGCGCTCTAAGTTACGGCGGCGTAGTGTATCTGACACGGCGTAAGCCCGCCTAATTCAACCTAGTCTGTTAGGGGGCGTGTTGTATGTAAATGTGTTGTGACCCCACGTAAATGACGCTTTTTACAAACGGCACATGCGCGCGCATGCTCAGTATCACAACGAATTTTCAAAGTAAATTACGCCCGCTCAATGCTTAGTCGACGTGAACGTAACCTACGCACAGCCCCATTTACGGACGACTTACGCAAACAACGTAAAATACGACGCTGTTCGTACGTTTCCGACGTCCATACCTAACATGACTTACCCCTGCTTTATGAGGGGTAACTTTACACCGGCGTATGTCTTACGTAAACGATGTATCTTGATACGCCAGGCGCACGTACATTCGTGAATCGGCGGATCTAGCTAATTAGCATATTCGACGCGGAAATATACGGAAGCGCCACCTAGCGACCAGCGGGAATATGCACCCTAAGATACGACGGCATAGGAGACTTACGCCGCTCGTATTTAGGCAACTGTGAGGCGCCGAGTTGCGAAGGGCCGCACTCAGAGTTACGACGGCGTATCTGGAGATACGCCGTTGTAACTCCTTTGTGAATCCGGGCCTTAGTCTTCTTTGCCACTCCAGCCGGAGTGGGCATAGCGCACCCGGACAGGCCTCTCTCACTGACCTGGCAGCCAGAGTATCACTCGGAACTTAGAGGAAAAGTCTCTGCCACAGACCCTCCCCAGGATTGAGGTAGCAGAGGTAATCCTCCTTAAAAGACTTTAGCCTGGATCTCCTTCAGGTAGTTTACAGGTTACCGACTGACAGGCGACCAACGTCCATCCTTTCAGTATTCGGTTACCTTTTTCCCCAGTGGATTGTCGAGACCCTATTGGATTGCCAACCTCTCTTGGCTCTCCTCCCCACCGAACAGCTATCTCGCTTGGGATCTTCTCAGGATTGGGGACCCAGTCGATTACTGGGGCCCCGCCACAGCTTTAAATGTTCCGGACCAACATGGTCCCGAAACCAGGAACACCGCGTGGCACGTGCACCCCAGCCTGGTAGGCCATTTTGCCAGGGCGCCGTGATGCAATCACCCTAAAGGTGGGTGCCGCACTCGAAGAAGAAGCCCAGACCAATGGCGTCTGTACCATAAATACCCTCCCCCCAGCATACACAGCGAGGAGAAACCCTCCTGATAGGCTGCTGGGGAAAAGCACCCAAACCTCGACTCCACTACTGCCACCTATCTTCCTGGGGTGGGAATAGCACCCCAGGAACAACAAAATAAGCCCACAGCACAGCCAAGCTGAGACAGAGACCTCAGCTTGGCTATACTCCATGGAACCTTCTATGTTTTTGATGCCTGTTAACCCGTTTTGTTTGTGAGTACATTACAATAAATTGCGTGTTGCTTTCACATACGGGCTTCACTATTGTGTTTCCTCTCTGCATTTTTTTGGGTTTCCTTCTGCTGATGAACGCAATATTTACCCTTGGATCCTTTTGAGTTTTGGATGTTTCCTTACCCTTGGTGTGGTTTGTGGATAATTACTTTCCCAGTGGAGGTACGACTGCTATTGATCCCTGCATTATTTAAATCTACATGCCTATAATGATGTCCTTCTGGTAAGCAGTTTGACTGCACAGGGTGTGGTGCGTTTCATTATCTGCACACTGAAATCTCGGTGGAGGTTCTTCATATTCAACACTTTGAACACTTTGAAGATTGTGTTTTGTACGCTTTTGGACACCGTTTTATTATATTAATAATTTTTATAGCGCTGCACTTTTGAACTTTATTTTTTGTTTGTTTGATCCACATATTGTGCTAGCAGCTTCCTTCATCTCTTGTATTTTAAGTTAGGGCAGATATTTTCACGTTTTTTTTATCTTTGTAGTGATACACGCATTGGAGCCAGACAGAGAAGTTTCTGATTGGTTACAAATAAAAGTACAGTTTATCTACCTTTGTTAAGAGGAATAATGGACAACATAAGATATAAAAAGTTTTTTATTGATACAAGCCCAGAAACCTGGGTAATTGAATCAACAATTACAGTACAGAAAAGCAATATAAAAAAAAACATATATTTAGCTACATTAAAAACATTAGTAAGCATAGAGTATCTCTAAAATGCTAATAACCCAGAGGGGTTGTACAAAAACCACAAATAATCCACAAGGGACAACAACAACAGTTGGTGAACAAACATAGATTTCAATTGGCGTTTTTTTTTGATAAATAGGCTCTACATGTTTCGCATGTTACTGCTTCTTCAGGAGCTTAAAAAGAGAACTTTCATCCGAAATGATGGATAAGGAAAAATATATGTAATAAGGCCGAGCAGCGGCCTGTGTTTATGGGAGGAGCCCGGGGAGCCTATATAATCTCCTCGCCTCCCTCCGGGCTCCGTCGGCTTCCTGTCTCAGCACGAGACTTCCGGCGCACTTCGCCCACCCCCCCCCATCCCATTTCACAGGAATTCCCAGGTTCATTCCTCTCCACAACATCTATCATTTAACAGGGTATGCCCCCTTATTCTGGCGTACCGTCCGTTAGGGCCAGCGCACACTTCAGGTCCATTGTATGTTGTGAGTCCTAGTCAGTCTGTGTCCATGTCCGTGTCGGCCGTAGGGCTCCGACCATAAATATAAGAATTCCAAAGGAAATTCTGGATCACTGTGGTAACAAGTTCCAGGTAGCGAAATGGATAATGGTGTATGTTTTCGGACAGATATAGACTGGGGTGTAAATCCAGACGTACAAGGTACAGCAAATGCAGGGCTAGTCCAGAATTAAGAAGGAGTGCAGGATCGTATGTATATACTGCACATTTGTAAATACGAGGGAAATATACCCATAAAAGTTAGGACAAAATCCCAAAATTGTGGGGACCAGACCATTAGAACAAAGCTGTGATGGTATGAGATGGTATCATGTCCGGATACACCTACTGTCTCGCACGCCACTGTGTATGGAAGCAAACGTTTGCTTCCATACACAGTGGCGTGCGAGACAGTAGGTGTATCCGGACATGATACCATCTCATACCATCACAGCTTTGTTCTAATGGTCTGGTCCCCACAATTTTGGGATTTTGTCCTAACTTTTATGGGTATATTTCCCTCGTATTTACAAATGTGCAGTATATACATACGATCCTGCACTCCTTCTTAATTCTGGACTAGCCCTGAATTTGCTGTACCTTGTACATCTGGATTTACACCCCAGTCTATATCTGTCCGAAAACATACACCATTATCCATTTCGCTACCTGGAACTTGTTACCACAGTGATCCAGAATTTCCTTTGGAATTCTTATATATATATTTTTCCTTATCCATCATTTCGGATGAAAGTTCTCTTTTTAAGCTCCTGAAGAAGCAGTAACATGCGAAACATGTAGAGCCTATTTATAAAAAAAAACGCCAATTGAAATCTACGTTTGTTCACCAACTGTTGTTGTTGTCCCTTGTGGATTATTTGTGGTTTTTGTACAACCCCTCTGGGTTATTAGCATTTTAGAGATACTCTATGCTTACTAATGTTTTTAATGTAGCTAAATATATGTTTTTTTTATATTGCTTTTCTGTACTGTGAATTGTTGATTCAATTACCCAGGTTTCTGGGCGTGTATCAATAAACAACTTTTTATATCTTATGTTGACCATTAGTGCCTATAAAGTCCATTATTCCTCCAAAATTAAAAATCTCTGCTTATGCTAGGACGTGGCACCGCAATACCTTAGGACACCCATAGTCCATCCTATGGTTGGTGTTCCTTCATTTTTTTCATTCTACCTTTGTTAAGATCTTAGGGGCCAGATTCAGGTACAAATGCGGCGGCGTAACGTATCGTCTTTACGTTACACCGCCGCAAGTTTTTCTCGTAAGTGCTTGATTCACAAAGCACTTGAGTATAAACTTGCGGCGGAGTAACGTAAAGACGTCAGGCGCAAGCCCGCCTAATTCAAATGGGGCGTGTACCATTTAAATTAGGCGCGCTCCCACGCCGAACGTTCTGCGCATGCTCCGTTAGTAAATTTCTCGACGTGCTTTGCGTGAAATTGCGGCGCCCTGACGTGTTTGTGAATGGCGACGTGCGTAACGTACTTACGCCAAAAAAATTAATTCAAAATTCGACGCGGGAACGACGGCATACTTTAACATGGCTGGTGTAAAGTTGAGCCATAAAAAAGATTACTTAACTTTGCGACGGGAAAAAACGAAGTAACGCACGCGAGTAGCTTTGTGGATCGCCGTAAAAGCTAATTTGCATACCCGACGCTGGAAAACAACGTGAACTCCACCCAGCGGCGGCCGAAGTATTGCAGCCTAAGATCCGAAGGCGTACGAAGCCGTAAGCCTGTCGGATCTTAGCCAAATGCCGTCGTATCTTGTTTGTGAATCACAAATTGAGATACAACGCGGCAAATTTGAAAATACGCCGGAGTATCAGTAGATACTCCGGCGTATTTGTTCTGTGAATCTGGCCCGTAGTATCAGGTAAGAGGCTGTGCATGAAGGACAGCACCAGAGCACCGGGGGGAACTTTAACAGATTGGCACTGTGAGCATCTTGTTTCATGACACAACAATTTGCCTCATGAAGAGTTGGTACTTTATATATGAATTATCTTTTTACAGTTATTACATTTTCTATGTGAACTGATTTTTTTTGTTTCCAATATTTTTATTAATGTTTTCAAATAAGAATACCACTAAAACAAAAACAATATTTGTCATTGCCGTGAGAACAAACATACAAGTACGAGTCATTGTAAGTACAAATATATAACCAGGATACATTATTCTCTAGGGTCCATATACTAAAACTGTCAGCTAACAAGATCTAAGTCATACCTAGCTCGGGACCTCCTAACTGAATATCCAACTGGCCTAAAGGACCGTCACACAATAACAAATTCAAAGAGAAAATAAAGAAAAGCGTAAAAAAAAAAAAAAAAAAGGGATAGCCAATAGAACAGAGGGGAAAAAAAGGGGGAAAAGGGTGGTGCACTCCTACCTTAAAAGACAAATCTCTAATGTTGGCCCAGATCATTACGCGGTCGTGAGACAATTGATCCAGGGGTCCCACACTTTATGAAACCCAGTGACCTTGTCATCTAAAATTGCCAACAACCTCTTGTTCACCATAATCCAGGACAATTTAGTCTTTAGTAGATAAAAAGGAATAGTGGAGGACTTCCAAGATTTTGCTATGGATATTCTTGCCGCTACAAATTTAAAGGCTATCAATTTTTTCATGTATTTCGGTGCTCCCTCTACCGGACGTCCCAGCAGTGCATTCAACGGTGATTTGAGGAGATTAACCTGGGTCAAAGTATATATAAAATTGTATGTGCGTATCCAGAATCATCTCACCTTCTGGCATGTCCACCAAATGTGGTACATGGTACCATCTGCGTAACATCCTCTAAAGCACCGCGGGGACGCCCCCGGGACAAAAGTTGCTACTCGCACCGGGACCATATACTACCTCATCAAGACCTTGTAATTTGCCTCTATCAAAGAGGTGTTGATATAAGACTTAGATGCACTTTGTATCAATTTGCTCCACTCAGCAGTTTCTAATGACGTACCAATATCCTGTTCCCACTTTTGCATATAAGCCAACTTTTGGGAGTTTGAGGATAAGAATCCATAAACCTGTGATATATGGCCTGTGTGTTTGTCGAAGGTCCTGCAAAAGTGCTCCATAGGAGTGAACGTGGTAATGTCAGAAGTGCGATTCAGCGTCGCTAAGTAATGAGCTATTTTGGTATAATGGTAAAGCCTCCGAATTTGGAAGATTATACTTCTCCTGCAGGAACCGATTTCGACAAAGCTTCCCTATGATCAGAGATCCGCTATTCTTAGCAGGCCCTTGTTGGTCCACCAAGAAAAATCCTGGGGGCGGAGACCCAGGGGGGACAAGGGATTATGAAACAATGACGCCATAGGCGTATGTGGAGATTTAAATCGATGTGTAGTTGCCAGTCGATCCCACAGATTCAGGGAAAAGGATAGAGACGGGCATAATATGGGTGGTCTATCTTTCCCCTTCAGCCACATTAGGTGGCAGACCTCTCCATCTGGATACAGGGAGGACTCCAACTCCATCCAGAGCGGCCTGGGCTGCCGTGTGTGAAATCGAATCAAGTGGGCTAATTGAGTTGCGTGATAGTATTTAAGAAAAAGATCAGGCATTCCCAGACACCCTGCCGATTTAGGGGTGTACAATGTTCTTCTATTCACCCTGGGTCTCTTATGTCCCCATATATAATCCATCAATTTAGCCTGAAACTTTTTAAGGTCCGTGCCCACTATTGTTATCGGAAGGGTCCTAAACAAATATAACACCTTTGGTAAAATAGTCATTTTGACCGAATACAGCCTACCGAACCATGACGGGGGGTTGTTAGACCACCGTTGAAGATTCATCTAACAATTTTCGAAACAGTGGGGGGGTAGTTTCTTTTATATAGCATGGTAAGGGTTGGAGTTAGAAAGATGCCTAGATAAGGCAAAGCATCCTCCTGCCAGCTAAAGGGGAATGACCTTTGCAGAGCTCTAACTATGTGAGGGTTGCAGGAACTGATTTTTTTTTAAGGTCACATTTAGACCCATTTCACACTGGGGTGTTTTTAAAGCACTTTTGAGCTAAAAATAGCGCCTGTAAGCACCCTAAAAATGCCACTCCCTGTAGCCCCAGTGTGAGAGCCTAAGTGCTTTCACACTGGGGCGGTGCGCATGCAGGACGTTAGAAAAAGTTCCTGCAAGCAGCAGCATCTTTTGGGCAGTGCGGGTGGTGTATACACCACTCCTCCACTGCCACTGCCATTGAAATCAATAGGCACCACTTACCGAAGTGCCTGCAGTCGCTTTTAACCATCTATTTGGACGTGGTCAAAAAGCGATAAAACTGCCGTAAAGCGCTGCCTAAAATTAGTGTCGCTTTATCGCTAGCGCCCTCTGCCCCGTGTGAAAGTAGCCTTATTTATTAGTGGGATACCGTTTTTTTTGCCCTATTTGATTTAAAGTGACCACCTCAGCCCCAGAAGATTTGGCTGCTCAATGACCAGGCCAATTTTTGAGATTCGGCACTGCATTGCTTTAACTGACAATTGCACGGTCGTGCGATGCTGTTCCCAAACAAAATTGACTGTCAATGGAAGAAGTGGTCATAGGTACCATGTTGTCCCTGGAGGTTGATAGTGTGCACTGGGTTGCAGGGGAGAAAAAGCTCTGGATGCCAATTGATGTCGGTCAGGGGGTTACCTCTGTGGGTTACAATGCTTTGGCATGAGGTGTGCAGATGTTGGGAGAGCAATAAACCCTCGAATGATAGCAGCGGGTGCAGAGCTCCAGGGATCTGCATCCTCCGGCCTCAATGCCTAGTCACGACCCGTTCTTTCCATTTTAAAGCGGTTGTAAACCACTGGACATTTTTCTATTTATTTTTTGGACCTTGCAAGGTAATGTCATAATGTGTTAGTATGGTAAAAGCCAGAGATGGAAGTTTATTTGTACTGTAATAAATACAAAAAAAACATTTGGCCAGCACAGAAAATAGCCTAATAATATTTTCTTTTGTTTGTTCCATTTGTCCACTATATTGATGTCATTATATTAATTTGGAATGGTCAGGTGGAATATACTGTATATCCCTTTTTGTCAAATACTGTAATAATAATTCTTATAATTTTCAGTTTTACATATGCGGCTGATCCATATTCCCTTGGTCTTTTTTACCACATTTACACAAGTTTTTTTCAGCTCAGTTCCCTAGGCCTTATGCTCAACATGCAGAATCTCATCCTTTCTAATTTCCCCTGTTTACACTTGTATGCTCTACACGCTCCATGCTCTACACTCAAAAAAGTACATGACCTTTTTTTTTAAGCTTATGCAGGCACTTTTGGCTCCATAGACTTCAATGGAAGCACCTGTAAATGCATGATGCATGTATTTTTGCGTATTGTTGCATGTTTTTACACCTGAAGACCTTCTTACAGTATCTCCTCTAGAATTGCTCTTATCTCCTTGCCCAGTTCAAGAAAAAAAATTCTGAAGCTTTATGCATCTGCAAAATTGCATGACGATAAAGGGGAAAAAAGCCTGCAAAGGGGAACTAATGCAGCTATAACATCTAAGGAATAGTATGCTGAAATATACGGTAGTACATTTTTGCATTTGGATTTAGAAATGATTCAAAGGTTTAAGTTCACAGTTCTAGTTTATCCCAACAGTGTTTACCCTTGAAACTAAGAAAAGCTATTCAGAGGTATGCATTTGCAATAATCATTCACAATGGTGAGAACAAACATTGTTAACTGAAGTTATATGCTTTGTCAATGAACATAAAGTTCTCTAAGCTTTGAGCTGATAGTTACCATAGAGACTGTTCCACAATTACCTCTAGTCATTCCAAAACATATACCCTCACTAAATCCATTTTCTTTGACACAGTCGCCTAACATCTTGTCGATTTGCATCTCTCAGTGATTTATAAATTGATCCCAAGGCTAATAATTCATTCATTAAAGCACAGGGTGTGGGAAGAAAGGTCTTCCCTCCATCCCATTCTTGCTAAAGTAGCTACATATTTGATGATACGAAATTTTTAATCTCTTGGACATCAAGTATTGAGAGCTAACCAATTGAACATTGCTGGCAAGGATCAGAAAAGACTTGATATTGCCAAAGCCTATATTACACTATAGTTGATTCTATTCTATAATTCTTGTAGATTTTAAATATAGAGTTTTCCAATAAAATTATTTTAAATGCAGTTACAAACTGAAACCCTTATACCCAGTATTTTTTTTTTTTTTTTTTTGTGAATCTATGCTGATATACAGTCATGTGAATAAATATGTACACCCCCATAGAAAGTGTTGACTTTTTAACAAATCTGAACAGGCAATAGTTCAATCTCAAACTGTAGTCTTGCTTTAAAGTTCATGTTGCACATTGATAATCTATTGCAAGAGTTACCTGAAGATCCTGCAATGAAATGTTGGTATTTTTGAAGACTTCATTTAGCATTAAAGGATTAGCTTGTGGGTTGAATATGCTTGGCTGGCCAGCCCTGGACAAATTAGCAGTCATTTGAAATCTACACAACTTGTAAATTATTCCCCTTACAGTGTTATGATTAATTTCAAATAAGCTGGTTATCTTAAAAAATCACTGGCTAGACTCATAGGCATCCAGAACCTGCTTTCTGAGGTCTCTAGAGAGCTTGTTTGAACTTGGCATGGTGATAACACACAATACCACACCTCAATAGCAGACCCTAGATATCTGAGGTTTAAATTAGGCAGGTTCCACTTACATACTGTACTCTGTAAGGTGGTTCAAATAATCTAATATTCCAAATTCATGAATTTAAAGCAGTGGTAAATGTAGAATTGTATCCACCTTTTCCAGGCAGCAAATCCTTACTTTATATTACAAGAATGAGAACACCACATAAATTGTATCTGGTAAATTATCTTTACCTGCAGCTAATGTTTGAATGAAGATCTAATGTTTGCCCGTTTGCCTGTTTCCTTGAGATGTGCTTGTTTTTTCATATGACTCAAAATGCTACTCACTTTATTTTATTTATTACAGCTGGGACTAAAAAAATTATTAAACATTGTAAATGGATTTTAGACTCCTTTTCATATTTGCCACAATAGTCTTACCTGCTTTGCTGAAATATGTCTGTTGTTTTACAGAGTTCGGCTGCTTCAAGTTGAAAGTTACCTTGTTTCAAAAGCTAATGCCGGCTCCTTTTCATTTCTTTTCCCACAATCCTCAGGACTCATAGACACACCTAGGGGATACCACACCTGCCACTGTTCTAGGTGTGCAGGCCATCATATGAAAGTGCAAAAGCATGCAGCTCATCGTAAGCCCCAGTCAATGAGGCAGGCACTGTTTTTTTATATAATTTCTTTATTTTTCCAAATTGCACCACATACATAAAAACAAATTACAATGACAAGAAAGAATACAAAAAAGACATCTCCGTACATATTTAAATAAAAATACCTACATACATTACATTATTTCCCCCCCCCCCCCCATGGGCACCATCGGCCTCCCCCTCCCTCAACCCCCCCCCCCGTCCCGCTCCCCACCTACAAGAGGCAGGGAGGGACGCTAGGGAGAAAGAGAAAGAGGAGGAGGGGAAAGGAAAGAAGAGAGAAAAAAAACCCCCTCCCCCTTGACCCCCTAGATCCCATCAGCTTATGACCTCCCTACGGCACAAAAAGGAGGAACTCAATACCACCCTAAAAAAAAATTAGAGATTTTTTGCAGAACTTAATAGTCCTTTGTTTCGTGACTTTAGTGAACCCTGGAACCCCACTTCCCCCTCCTTTAACCCCCTTCCCTCTAAATCCTTAATAGGATAAAAGGCGGAGACAGGGGGAAAAAAGAAAAGAGAGAGAGAGAGGAGAGAAAAAAAAAAAGTTCTTGTTTCGTGCCTCTTTGACTCCCATCACCTTATCTCCCCCCCTACCATGCGAAGGGGAGACGTTTCATAACCACCTCAAAAAAAAAAAAAAGGAAAAATACAAAAATTGGGTGTGTCCTTCTCTTTTTCTTTAGAATTTAGTGACCTTTATTTTGTGACTATAACCTTTCTTTAAAACCCCAGTTCCCTTTTTTATGACTCCCAAATAAAATTCCTTAAGGGGAGTCCTCTATACTTATCCTCCTATGTTGACTTAATTGATTAATTATTTCCTCCTCTTTAGTGATCCAAAGTAGTGCCCCCAAGGTAAGGAGAAAAAAAAAAATAAATAAATAAATAAAACAACAAAAAAAAAAAAACACGAAAAGAACGTTATTCTTATGCTTGTTACATGCAATACAAACCGAGGGACAAGACCTTGACTCCTCTGTGTAATGGCTTTCACTGCAAGTTGAGCCAAAGGGACAGGTGGGGTTCCACCAGCCAAAGGCCCCTGAGCGCATTCTCCATCAAACACTCTTTAAAAAAAGATGTAATTCTCTCACCAGCAAAACCAGTCAAAGCTTTCACAGAATTTCAGCACCATCTTTTTAAACGTTATGCAGTCCTCCTTCCTTGCCTATTGATCAGTAACTGACAATGTTTACAAGGCATTTCTTTTCCCTCACTCCCCAAGCAGGTTGAGAAACATTTAAAAAGTTAAAATAACTGAAATGAGGTCTGGTGAGCCATTAAAGTGAAGTGAAGCAAGGATACAGTGAGTAATGAAATAGTTGCGTGCTTCCCCCTAGTGGTAATTAAAAAATGTAATCGAAAAAAGCTTTAGCTATCACCTGTGTTCCACAGTGACTGTAATATGATATAATTTATGTGATAGCGCTGCTAACAACTAATAGGTATTTGTGCCCAAAATGATAATAATAATGCATAAATTCAATATACGCATAAATTCATAAAGGTTCATAAATGTCCATGATAATAATAAATAAAAGGTGATCTTCTTAAAGCCAGTGTATAACAAACTTTGCCGTGAAAGGCGTGCTTCACAAAATATTCCGTGACTTGTGCTCCCTTCACCCAGGTGCAATGCAAGCTCACCTCCTTATTGCACTCTAAACAGGGTCAAATGTGCTCTGTAAAATAAACTGATGCTCCTTAGGAAATGGCTCCACACTAATCACCAAGAATGCTTCCAATAGTGCAGTTCCTGAGTATTATTCTTGTAACAAACCTCAACAAACCCCAACTTCAAACATTGCACTTATTAAATTTAAAAAACAGCATGTACAAAAAAAAACAGCAGGTCTCACGTAATAGCGTCAATACCACCACCAGTATCAGAATAGTGTACTTACCAAGGCCGAGATGCCGAGAGCGGTTCGCTGTTGCGACTAAGCGCAGTCCGCCCCCTGGAGGTGGTTACAGAGGGTGGATGGCACCAAGAGGCACAAGCTACCAGCAGGCAGGGTAGAACTTGTGTGGAAATCCTGAAGAAACTGGAGCAATGACTGATGGGTATCAGGGTCCAGCAGAAGAAGACGACTGGTAGAAAGTCCAGAGCAGGCTGAGGCTCAAACACAGGTAAGCAGACAATCCAGGTCCACAGACTGGGGATCAAGGCACCGGAGACAAGAGGCAAAACTGGGTCACAAGCAGAAAGTCAAAGCACAGGAGACTGAAGGCGAATCCGGGTCACAGGCCGAGGGTCAAACACAGGAGGCAGGAACAAAGTCCAATAAAACAAGCCAAGGTCGAGTCCAGGAGAAGATCAGAGTAGGTCAGGGTCAATCCGGGTCACAGCAGGTAATCAATCAATCAGGAACTCAGGTACAGGAAGCTGAAGACAAACCAGCAATTTCCTTTGATCATCTGCACAGCTTTATAGGCAACCTGGAAGTCATGTGGAAGTCATGTGGTGCGTGTCATGTGACAGCCAGTCTGTAGCTGAAGGTTTCTTTGACAGCTCCCACTGACAACTTTGCTGCCATCTAGTGTTCAGAATACAATATGTTTCTCTGACAGTGCCCCCCCCCCCCCCCCGAGGGGCGGCCTCTGGATGCCCAAACTGGACATTAACCCTGGGTGTTCCAAATGAAAAGCTCGGATCAAGCGAGGGGCGTGTATGTTCCTTGAGGGTTCCCAAGAGTTATTTTCAGGCTGGTACCCCTTCCACTTGATTAGGTATTGGAGTTGTCTACCCCTCTTCCTGCAGTTCAGTATGGTTTCAACCTCAAATTAATTTTCTCCATCCACCTGAATTGGTGGAGGAGGCGGTTCTTCTCTTCCCGGGAAGGGGCTAGGAATTACAGGTTTCAATAAGGATGCATGAAAAACAGGATGAATTCTGTAAGAGCTGGGTAAGATCAATTCAAAGGCCACAGGGTTGACCATGAACTTTGGGCCCAATTTCCGTGAGGGACAAGGTAATCTGAGGTTAGCTGAAGATAACCAAACTTCCTCACCAACCTTGAAAACTGGGGTTCTCCCTTCCTTCGCTGTTGTAGTACTTCTTATAGTCATCTTGGGCCTTCTGCATTTTTTCCTGAATCTTTTGAAAGTTCCATGGATAGAGGCTATTCGGTCTTGAACAGCAGGAACAGATAATGCAGGGGGAGGGTTTGGGAGGAAAGAAGGGTGAAACCCAAAGTTAGACCAGAAGGGTGTTTTGGTGGCTGTATGAACCAAATTATTATATGCAAATTCCGCATAGGGTACAGAGAGAGTACAGTCATCTTGGGAGCCGGAAGAGAAACAAGCGGAAGAATACTGCTCCAGAGTTTGGTTGATTTCTCTCCGTCTGGCCGTTTGCTTTGAGGATGGTATGCAGAGGAGAGACAGACCCTTATTTCCAGTACTTTACAGAGTTCTTTCCAAAATTTGGAGGTGATTGGACCCCTCTATCCGAGACCGGACACTGTTGGAAACTCCATGTAGCCTTATTATTTCTTTTGATAAAAATGTTAACTGTATCCAAGGCAGAGGGGGGGTGCCCACCATGGGCAAGAAGTGTGCTATTTTTGGAAAGGCTGTCGACAACAACCAGGATGGAGGGTAAACCCTTCCGAGGGAGGAAGATCGACAATGAAGTCATAGAAACTTCAGCCATGGGCGTTCTGGGATGGGGTAAAGGTCTAAGTAGTCCCCCAAGATTTGGTGTTAGCCCCCTTTACTGCGCTGGCATGAAACACATGAGAGAATATACTCTTTACAGTCCTGTCTCCAACCAGGCCACCAAAAAGAATGGGCAACCAATTCTGACATTTTCAGAGTCCCCAAAGTGACAGCTAGCTTATGATCATGAAGCATCTTTAAAGTCAGGGGTCTAGCCTCCAGTGGGAACAAACATTTTTCCTTGGGACCAGAGCAAGTCATCTCGTTTTTCCAAGAAGGATACCTCTGGGTCGGTACAATGGCTGGACGCCAACTTGATGGTGGTCATAAAATCAGTGTGTGTACGCAGAAGGAAGTTTTGCGGAGATAAGATGGTGCTGGGTTGTGTTGACTGGGGAGATTCAAGGAACATCCAGGAGAGTTGCGTCTGCTTTCCCATTTTTGGAGCCGGGTCTGTATGAAATATGGAAGTTAAACCTAGAAAGAATAGGGCCCCAACGGGCTTCCCTGGGTCTAAGCGTTTGGCATGTCCTGAGGTATTCTAGGTTTTTTATGATCGGATGAAGATCATAATGGAATAGGACGTAGCCTCCAAACAGATATCTCCACACTCCTCCAGGGCGAACTTGATGGCCCAACAGCTCCTTGTCTCCCACATCATAATTCCTTTCTGGGGAAACGTAGTTTCCGGGATGCGAAAGCTACAGGATGGAGGAGGGCCTTGGGGCCCTGTCTCTGGGAGAGTATGGCTCCAGTGGCAGTTTCCGAGGCGTATACCTCCAACACAAATGGCAGGGCTGGATACGGATGTTGCAGGATTGGTGCAGAGGTGAACAGGGTTTTGAGTTTTGTAAAAGCTTCCTGGGCCTCTTGGGACCACTGAAAACGGACTTGTTTTGGCGGGTTAGTTGGGTGATGGGTGCAACAATGGATGAGAAACCAATGATAAACCTCCGGTTAAAAAATAGCAAAATCCAATAAAAAGCTGTACTCCTTTTTGTCTACTGGAGCCGGCCACTCCTGAATTGCCTTGACCTTCTGGGGATCCATTGCGACCCCGTTGGTAGAAATGATGAAGCCTAGAAATTGCACAACAGATTTTTTCGAATTTGCATTTCTCTGCATTAAGGTACAACTTGTGTCTCCTGAGCATTGCAAGGACTGTCTTTACGTGAGCCCGATGAAGCTCAATGGTGGCAGAGAAAATAAGAATATCGTCCAGGTAAACAACTAGGAAATTGTCTAGGTATTCTCGAAAATTTCGTTTACCAGGTTCTGAAACGTGGCCGGAGCGTTACACAGCCCAAAAGGCATTACCAAATATTCATAATGTCCAAACCTGGACCTGAAGGCAGTCTTCCATCGTCTCCACGCCTGATTCGGAAGAGGTTATAGGGCACCTCGCAGATCTAACTTAGAGAAGATTCGAGCAGACCAGAAGCGCTGAAAAACAACTCTGGGATGAGTGGGAGTGGATAGCCAATTTTTAATCGTTATTTTGTTCGGTTCTCTATAATCTATGCACGGGTCTTAGGGAACCATCTTTTTTCTCCACAAAGAAGATGCCGGCTCCGGCGGGCGAAGAGGAAGGATGAATGAACCCCTTATCCAGGTTCTCATCAATGTAAGTCTTAGGCCCCATACTCACGAGCAAAATGTCTGCTGAAAACTGGCCCGCAGGCCAGTTTCAGCAGACATGTTTGGTCGTGTGTGGGCGCGAGCGGGCCGAATTCCAGCAAACATTTGCCCGCCGGGCCTTTTCCCAGCAGACAAATATTCCTGGACTTGTTTTTAAAAACAGCCCGCTGGAATTCAGCCCGCTCGGACATGTACGGTCGTCAGTACAGACCTACCGTACATGTCCAGGCGCCCGCCGTCCCTCGATGCGTCGAATGACTTCGACGCATGCGTGGAAGCATTTTAAAGGCGGGCCGCCCACGTCGCCGCGTCCATTGTCGCGGGCGACACCGCGTCATCGACGCGGGCGACACCGCGGACACGCCCCGCGTATTGTTTACGCGCGGACTTCTGTACGATGGTGTGTACAACCATCGTACAGAAGCCCTCTGGCAGACATGTATGGTGAAAACGGTCCGACGGACGCTTTCACCATACATGTTTTGTCCGTGTGTACCGGCCTTTAAGAGCCCTCAGTTCAGTCTCTGATAGTGGAAAAGATGCGGCCAAAGGGTATTTCCGAACCTGGTAGTAGATCAATGGGGCAGTCATAAGACCGATGAGGTGGTAGGCAGTCAGCTTTTTGTTATCGAAGACGTCCCTAAATTCGAGGTATACGAAGGGACGTGCTGGAGATTTGTCACGGTGCAGGTGCATTTGCCACAGTTAGGCAGGAGACTGGAGGTGGAGGAAGGCAATGCTAGGAAACAGTATGAAGAGGAGAAGGAGACTTCCTTCTTGTTCCAATTGATGTAAGGTTCATGTGCCTGTAGCCAGGGGAGCCCCAAGATGATGGGAAACATGGGGGAGAAGATGATGTCGAAGCTTAGAAGCTCCTGGTGGCCGGAGTCCGTGGTGACAAGGATGGGCCTTGTTTGTTGTGTGACAAGTCCAGAACGAGGAGGAGACCCATCGGCCAGGTAGACTTGGAGGCTTTGTTCTTTGACCTGCAGGGGAATGTTTAGTTCTTGGGCCAGTGAAGTGTCTAGGAAACAGCTGCAGGCTCCAGAATCAATAATTGCTGGCAGATGAATTTCCTTTTCCATTAGCTGTAAGGAGACCAGAGGAGGGTGACATAAGTCTGGGACAGACCAGTGTTTTAAAAGTTCAAATAAACTGTGAGCATGACTTACGGGGGTCTCACAGGGCAGGTACGAAGAAAATGTCTGGTTCCTCCACAGTACAAACAGAGGTTGGCCTGTCGCCGTCGTTGCTTCTCTTCAGGGGTGAGAGGAGCTCGGACCAATCCAAGCTGCATGGGCTCAGCATCTGGAGCAGGGGTGGCAGGAGTCACCGGAAAGGATGAATGGACGGAAGAAGGTTTAGGAGCATCCAGCTAGGTCGGGGAGCCTGGAAGCGCCTCAGTGCGCCGCTCGCGCATGAGCCCCTGTCCAACTTAGTAGCGGATTGAATTAGATCCTCCAAAGTGGGCAGGAGTTTCCATCCTGGACTAACTCATCTTTCAAGGCTTCTGACAAGCCCCTGCCGGTACTGGTATTTAAGAGCGGGTTCATTCCATGCTGTATCAGCCGACCATTTTCGAAATTCAGCGGTGTTAGTGCCTCCACCGGCCTCCCTCCCTTGAGACAGGGTGGTGTAGTACGGCTTCAGCTGTAGCGGTGCGTTGAGGGGTCATCGTAGAGTTGAGTACATACTCTCAAAAGAAAGTTTCCAAAGAATTCAGAAGAGGGCTTCTTTGTTCCATCAGACTGTGGGCCCAAGCCTGTGGGGCCTCATTCGGACAACAGGGAGATGACAAATCCCCACTTTAACTACTTCAGAAGTTCTGGGCCTGAAGGGCTAAGTACAAGGAAACAGGCATTTTGAGGCTCTGAACTTCTTTGCGGTCACCTGGAAAATCGCTCCAGATTGGGTACCCTGGGTTCAGGGGAAGCCATATTCACTGTGGGGCTTGATGCAGGTTGAGAAGAGCGCGGCCCCGCTGGTGGGTGCAGGAAGCTGTGGCTGTTGGTGCAGGTGACTTTGAAAGTTGCTGGAGACGACCGTCAATCTGGGCATAGCCTTCCCTGCAGTTTCTGGACCGCATCAGTGAGGGCTGTGAACGTGCTGGGCACAGGATCTCAAGAGGAGAACCGCGCTCTGTCGGCCTCCTGACATGGCTGGTTTGTACTATCAGAATTGTTGTACTTACCAAGGCCGAGATGCCGAGGAGCGGTTCGCTGTTTGCGACTAAGCGCAGTCCACCCCCCCTGGAGATGGTTACAGAGGGTGGATGGCACCAAGAGGCACAAGCTACCAGCAGGCCAGGGTAGAGCTTGTGTGGAAATCCTGAAGAACTGGAGCAAGGACTGATGGGTATCAGGGTCCCAGCAGAAGAAGACTGGTAGAAAGTCCAGAGCAGGCTGAGGCCTCAAACACAGGTAAGCAGACAATCAGGTCACAGACTGGGGATCAAGGCACTGGAGACAAGAGGCAAAACTGGGTCACAAGCAGAAAGTCAAAGCACAGGAGACAAGGTGAATCCGGGGTCACAAGGCCGAGGGTCAAAACACAGGAGGCAGGAACAAAGTCCATAAAACAAGCCAAGGTAGGGTCCAGGAGAAGATCAGAGTAGGGTCAGGGTGAATCCGGGTCACAGCAGGTAATCAATCAATCAGGAATCAGGAACTCAGTTACAGGAAGCTGAAGACCAAACCAGCAATTTCTTTGAGCATCTGCCTCAGCTTTATAGGCAACCAGGAAGTCATATGGAAGTCATGTGGTGTGGTGTCATGTGACAGCCAGTCTATCGCCTGAAGGTTTCTTTGACAGCTACCACTGACAACTTTGCTGCCATCTAGTGTTCAGAATCCAATATGTTTCTCTGACCAACCAGGCCTCTACCTCTACAAATCCACGAGGATGGTGGGTGTAACATGAAGAGGTAGTGCAAAAAAAAAAAAAAAACTGCAGAGATGAGGAAATACCACCAAAAGAAAGCTCTATTTGTGGGGGGGAAAAAATTTCAGTTTAAAGCAACACAGTGCCCGTATTCGAAAAAAATGTCGGGTCATTAAGGGGGGAAATCCTTCCGGGGCTGAAGTGGTTAATAAAGGAAAATCTAGCGTGCTGTAATAGTGATTTGATTCACAAATGTATTCGCATAATATAGAGTCTTTGGGTAATCATACAGCTTTACCAAGTGGTCCCCAGGGTGGTTCCAACAAGAACTTGGATGAAATTACAAGAAATTGACACTGGGGTTTGCGCCTAAAAGATTAAATCTACTTTTTCTTTCTCTTGTACATCACAGGGATCAGGTAAAGGTCACTGGAGAAAAATAACAAAATATGATGATGGGACTATAACACACGATAGTGGTTGTAAGAAACGTTTGGTGCATAGTAGGGCTGTGGAAATTAACTATTAATTCATCGATGTTTAATTTTTTTGATCGATCACATTTTTTTTGATCGATCAAAATTCCTTTGATTGGTACTCACCTCTCCGCCGGCTTAAGGGAGTTCCGTCGGAGTTCTGGTGATGTCACGGACACCGGCAGGGCTTGCCGTGTCCATCTAAAGGGCTCCATTGCTGTGCCTTCATATCTGCATGCCGGCGGGACCTTACTATCTGCCACACGCAAGTGCTGTTACACTTCCCTCTATCACTTCCCTCTATCAACCTGGGATTCTACAGCCATACACTGGGAGTTTAGTTCTCTTCACAAGCATCTACATGCTGACGGACTGATGTTAACCCCTCCTCATCTGGATTCAGCAGTGGTATCGTTGTACACATTTTTATACCAGTATCATACTTAGCTACATGGTTTTTATGACTGCTTTTGCTACCATTTGGTATTACTCGCACCATTTTTTACCAGTTTATTGTAGCTACATCGATTTTATCTCCGGTGCAATATTTATTTTGTTACCTACCTTGAAGACAATAAAAAGTTTTAATTGCTATTCCCATTGACCGCTGCCTTTGTGTGTTTTTTGTATCCTGCTATCCATGGTTTCCAGTGGTTGGTAGCCTGCACTGGGAATCAGCCTGCAAGGAGAACAGCTAAAAGTAGTTGAATCTGTTTGTGCGTTATAATTAATCTAAATTAGTCGATTAATCGATTTTAAAAAATACGATTAATCGAACACAAAAAATTTTGATCAGTAACAGCCCTAGTGCATAGTAGTAGTAAAAAAAGGCACAGTTAAAATTGGTCGGATTCCTGTGCAGCTGGTTGTAGTGGGATCACAAGGCACAAGATCAGCCCCAGAGTGATCTTCAAATTCTTCACTTAACAGGTGTTGCAATCACAAAGTAGTAATGGTTCCTTCCCTAACATTGATATGTCACAAGCTCAACCTAGTATGGTTATAAGAGGCTTAGTATTTGTGGTAAAAGTGCCATGCTGTGGCTGGTACTTTTAGAGTTGGTATTGGGGTGTACCATTTAGGACATGTAATATGCATAATACAAGTAAAGATCATGTTGCTCGGTATTTTATATTCTGTCATTATTTGTTCTATAGATTTAAGGTTGTTGTCATTGGAGAATTCTTGTATATGTAGAATACCATGCTTTGAGAGTGATTTTACTAAGAAGCATGGGAATTTTAGCTTCCAGAGATCTCACATGTGTTAAGTGTGTGTTTTGTTTAGGAGGCGTCTCCACTAGACCATGTGCATTCGTTTTCATCCAAATGCATTTTCGTCCGAATTCCACATTTGTATTTAACAAACAATAACGAACGCGCAAAATCTGAAATCCCGAAAGATCCGACATAAAAATGCTTTATTTTCGTTTAGTTGTGACAACGGTTCAATACAGATAGCAGATTCAACATGACGGTGACAATAGCGATCTGTGTCTATCAAATCTGCAGTTGAATGTGTCTAACCTAACTCTATTAGTCCAAGATTATTCGACATAGAGAGAAAAGATTTGACATAGAGAGAAAAGGTTCAACATTATCCACTTGACCACTGGGCACTTAAACCCCCTTCCTGACCAGACCAATTTTCAGCTTTCGTGCTCTCACAATTTGAATGACAATTACTCAGTCATACAACATTGTACCCATTTGAAATTTTTGTCCTTTTTTTCACACAAATAGAGCTTTCTTTTGGTGGTATTTGATCACCTCTGGGTTTTTTATTTTTTGCGCTATAAAAGAAAATTCTGTAAAAAAAAAAAAAAAAAACTTGTTTCTGTCATATTAGCAGGTTATTTCTCACACACAGCATATGCATACCACTAATTACACCCCAAAACACATTCTGCTATTCCTCCCGAGTATGGCGATACCCCATGTGTGCGACTTTTACAGAGCGTGGCCACATACAGAGGCACAACATGCAGGGAGCACCATCAGGCGTTCTGGAGCACCCAGACCAATTCTGACATTTCTCTCCTACATGTAAAAATCATAATTTATTTGCTAGAAAATTACATAGAACCCCAAAACCTTATATATGCTTCTTTAGCAAAGACCCTAGAGAATACAATGGCGGCCGTTACAACTTTTTATCTCGCATGGTATTTTCGCAGAAATTTTTTGAACGCGTGTTTTAAAAAAAAAAACTGTTTTGTGCTTAAAAAAAGACAAAACAGTAAAGTTAGCCCAATTTTTTTTCATAATGTGAAAGATGAAGTTACGCCGAGTAAAAAGATACCTAACATGTCACACTTCAAAATTGCGCACACTCATGGAATGGCGCCAAACTTCGCTACTTAAAAATCCCCATAGGCGACGCTTTAATTGCTTTTATTGGTTACATGTTTTTAGTTACAGAGGAGGTCTAGGGCCAAAATGATTGCTCTCGCTCTAACGTTCGCAGAGATACCTCACATGTGTAGCTTGAACACCGTTTTCATATGTGGGTGGGACTTACGTATTTGTTCGCTTCTGCATGCGAGCACACGGGGACAGGGGCGCTTTAAAAAAATAAATAAAAATTATTGTTCATTTTACTTTATTTACTTGATTTTGACACTTTTTTCCCCAAAAATACATTTTTTTATCACTTTTATTCCTATTACAAGGGATGTTTACATTCCTTATAATAGGAATATAGCATGACAGGTCCTCTTTACAGTGAGATACGGGGTCAATAAGACCCCACATCTCACATCTAGGCTGGGAAGACTGCAGAGTATCGCGCAGGGTATTGGGGTATTGCAGAGTATCGCACAGGGTATTGGGGTATTGCAGAGTATCGCGCAGGGTATTGCAGAGTATGGGGGTATTGCAGAGTATCGCGCAGGGTATTGCAGAGTATTGCGCAGGGTATTGCAGAGTATTGGGGTATTGCAGAGTATTGCGCAGGGTATTGGGGTATTGCAGAGTATTGGGGTATTGCAGAGTATCGCGCAGAGTATTGGGGTATTGCAGAGTATTGCGCAGGGTATTGCAGAGTATTGGGGTATTGCAGAGTATTGCGCAGGGTATTGCAGATTATTGGGGTATTGCAGAGTATTGCGCAGGGTATTGCAGAGTATTGGGGTATTGCAGAGTATTGGGGTATTGCAGAGTATCGCGCAGAGTATTGGGGTATTGCAGAGTATTGCGCAGGGTATTGCAGAGTAATTGGGGTATTGTGCAGGGTATTGCAGAGTATTTGGGGTATTGCAGAGTATTGCGCATGGGATTGCAAGAATATTGGGGTATTGCAGAGTATTGCGCAGGGTATTCCAGATTATAGGGGTATTGCAGAGTATTGCGCAGGGTATTGCAGATTATAGGGGTATTGCAGAGTATTGCGCAGGGTATTGCAGATTATAGGGGTATTGCAGAGTATTGCGCAGGGTATTGCAGATTATAGGGATATTGCAGGAATATTGGGGTATTGCGCAGGGTATTGCAGATTATAGGGGTATTGCAGAGTATTGCGCAGGGTATTGCAGATTATAGGGGTATTGCAGAGTATTGCAGATTATAGGGGCATTGCAGAGTATTGCGCAGGTTATTGCAGATTATAGGGGTATTGCAGAGTATTGCAGATTATAGGGGCATTGCAGAGTATTGCACAGGGATAGCTGAGCTGGGATGGATGGATGGAAGGCTGGATCTGTGACTGCAATAGTCACAGATCCAGCCACAGCGCTGCTGCTGCCACCCGCTCTCCCCCCTCTCCTCTCCCACTGTACCGAACGGTACAGAGAGGAGAGGAGAGGGAGGAACCGGCGTCATCACATGACGCCGGTTTGTTTACAAGTGATCGCTCCGTCATTTGACGGAGCGATCACGTGGTAAACGGCCACTATCAGCGGCAATTCACCGCGATCCGTGATGCGCCGGGTCTTCTCCCAGGGGGCGCGCGAGTGGAGCATTCTGGGAGGACGTCCCAGGGACGTCCTGTCAGAACAGCTCGACCGCGCCGTAGCAGTAAAATGCCTATGGCGCGGTCGGCAAGTGGTTAAAGAGACATAAGGATTCGACTAAGCAGCTAAAAACATACGATCGCCGCAAGCGGACATTTATGGTCAAATGCTCCGCCCATAGGCTTATAGAAGAACTCTAATGTTGGTTGACTAGTGATGATGATTAATAAATATAATTATTACTAGTCATACAACATTAGAATTCTACTATAGCTTGTAAGCATTAGACCGGAAATGTACGATTGCGGCGTCATACAGTTTATCTGCTTCGTAGAACATTCGACAGACACCATGGGCCAGATTCATAGAAGAAATACGCCGGAGTATCTACTGATACTCTGGCGTATTTTCAAATTTGCCGCGTCGTATCTTAATTTGTGATTCACAAACAAGATACGACGGCATTTGGCTAAGATCCGACAGGCTTACGGCTTTGTACGCCTTCGGATCTTAGGCTGCAATACTTCGGCCGCCGCTGGGTGGAGTTCGCGTCGTTTTCCAGCGTCGGGTATGCAAATTAGCTTTTAAGGCGATCCACGAAGCTACTCGCGTGCGTTACGTCGTCGCAAGTCGTTTTTTTCCCGTCGCAAAGTTAAGCCTGCTTTTTCAAGGCTTAACTTTACACCAGCCATGTTAAAGTATGGCCGTTCCCGCGTCAAATTAAAAAAAAAAAATTTCGGCGTAAGTACGTTACCCACGTCGCCATTCACAAACACGTCGGGGTGCCGTATATTCGCGCAAAGCACGTCGGGAAATTTACTAACGGAGCATGCGCAGAACGTTCGGCGCGGGAGCGCGCCTAATTTAAATGGTACACGCCCCATTTGAATTAGGCGGGCTTGCGCCGGACGGCTTTACGTTACACCGCCATAAGTTTACACGCAAGTGCTTGGTGAATCAGGCACTTGCGCTGAAAACTTGCGGCGGTGTAAAGTAAAGACGATACGTTACGCCGCCGCGATTCTTTCTGAATCTGGCCCCATAAGCCTTCAATTGACAGATTCAACCTTAATTCATTCAGATTTTCTGACGAATGCATTTTTTACGAAAAAAAATAAATAAAAACAAATTTTGGGAGTAATGAAATAAATGTTATTTTCGGACGAAAACTAAATTATTATTTTTTTTTTCGCTCAGACTTAACAATCTTGGCGACTTTCTCATGGAAGATGGACCCCCATCGTCTCCTTGAAAGTGTAGCATCAAATGCGAAGGAATAATTACTTTTAATACAATTTTCGCTTGCTTATCCCTTTTTTTTTTTTATTAATAATCTTTTTTTTTTTTTCTTTTTTTTTTTTTTTTTCTTCTTTTGGTTAGTTTTAAAGAGAATAAATAAACAGAAAAAAAAAGGTAAGAAAAAACAAAAAACAGAAATTAAGCCGACATTACCCTCCCCACCCACTTGTCCCCCCCCACCCCACCATCTCGTGACTCCACAGCCCCATCTTTGCTGATTTGGACCTATTAGGCCCCATACACACGAGATGGGGCCTTACTGCTATATCTTCCTCATAACTCTCTCAGATTTTCCCGCAAAGCTCCAAGTTTTTTTAAAATTCTTTCCAAGTTGCCCCATTTGTCCCTGGAACCTACATTGTCCTCCCTCCACCCAGTACTTCAACTCCTCCCCTCCTATATGTGTCCTCAACGGAATCCATCCACTCCCAAACTTGTGGACTTTCCACTTCCCTCCATTTCTTAGGTATCAATCGTTTGGCTGCATTGAGCAGGTGGGGGGTCAAGGATCTTTTGTATTCTTTTAAGGTCCTCTTCCCCCCCATGGAAAAGGACTACCATGGGTCTTCTTCTATCTCTTTCTTAGTTATAACCTTATTCAATGTCAGGATTTTTTTTTCCAGTAATTTTTTATTTTCGGACAATCCCACCACAGGTGGGCCATCGTTCCCCTTACCAGCACAACCTCCTCCAGCATTCCGCTGACTGCCCTTCTCTGTATTTGCTAGTTTTTGTCTGGGGTAGCATACCAACCTGTTATACATTTAAAATTCATCTCGGCGGTCCTTACGTCTACTGCCGAGGTAGGAGTCAGGTTGAGGATTCTTTCTACTGGCATTTTCCCCCTAGGTACTTCCGATTCTCTTTCCCATTTTTGAATATATTTTAGCGTCTCCGGCTCTTCCACTTTCAACAAAAATCTATAGATTTTAGAGATGTAACCCTTTAAACTTTCAGTTAAACAAAGTTGTTCCACCAATGTATACTCCTTCCGTGGGTGCAGGGGTTGCGGTAGGCGCTTAATAAATAGTGATAGCTGTAAATATCGCCATTCGTCCAGCATCATGAATTCTATCTTGGATTTAATCTTGTGAAGTGTCATAATTTTACCCTTTTGAATTATATCCCTTACCTGGGTTCTCTTTATAATCCAATTTCCACCCACCCCTTTTGTCCCTAGTGCAAAATATTCATTTAGGTAGATTCACAAAGAGTTAGGCCGGCTTATCAGTAGATAAGCCGACCTAACTCAGAATCTCCGCCGACTTATGTTTAAGTGTATTCTCAATCAGAGATACACTTAAACATATCTAAGATACGACGGCTTGCGCCGTCCTATCTTAGGTTGCAATATTTCGGATGGCCGCTAGGTAGCGCTTCCATTGCGGTCGGCGTAGAATATGCAAATCACTAGATACGCCAGTTCACGAACGTACGCCCGGCCGCCGCAGTACATTTACGCCGTTTACGTTAGAGATAGGCCGCCTAAAGTTAGAGCTTAGCCCTAGATGGAATAGTAATGTTAAGTATGGCTGCCGTTCCCGCGCGAAATTCGAAATTTGTAAGTTGTTTGCGCAAGTCGTCCGTGAATCGGGATTTACCTCGTTTACGTCCACGTCGAAATCAATAGGCCCGTGCGGCGTACTTAGCAGCAATGCACGCTGGGAAATGTAGGCCCCCGGCGCATGCGCAGTTAAAAAAAAACGTCAAAAACGTAAGGTCAAGCCCCATTAACATAAAACACGCCCCCTTACACAGATTTGAATTAGGCGCCCTTACGCCCGCCCGCTTTAGGCTACGCCGCCGTAACTTAGCAGGCAAGTACATTGTGAATCATGTACTTGCCTAGCTAACTTACGGCGGCGTAGCCTAAACACGCTAAGCTACGCCGCCGTAAGTTTAAGCCAAGCTACCTGAATCTATCTAATTATCTTTTAGGTCTATAAGTGGGGAGTTAAATTTCGATTTCAATTGTTTATGTAATCTATCCCAAATCCGTAGTGCGTTAAGTGTAATTGCGTGTGTGGACGTGTGTAAGGTTCTATGTTGTGGTGGATTCCAAATTATTCTCCCTAATTGTGCCCTTGCTAGTGCGCATTCAATATTAATCCATCTTTTATCATGATTCTCTTTGGCCCACTCTATTACCCGTGAAAGGACCGTAGCGTAGTAATATTTTCTGATATCCGGAACCGCCAATCCACCCTGTTACTTATTCTGTTTTAGTACTTGAGTGGAAATCCTATGTTTTTTATTTTTCCAAATGTAGTTCATTAACAGAGAGTTATTATTTTTGATGTAGGTCTGTGGCAAGGCCTACTGAGACCATTTGGATTTTATATAAAATTTTTTGGAACTAAGACCATTTTTACAACATTTATCCTTCCAAACCACGAGATTGGTCTGTTGTAAATATTTTTTAATTTCTCGTTTAATTTTCACCTAACAGGGGGGATGAAGTTTATTCTGTACATTTTCTTTAGAGAGTTTGCTAGTTTTATACCCAAGGTAGTTTATCTCTTTCTGCCCAAGAGAAGTTAAACCTCCTTTTGGAAGGTGTCGTTCTTCCTCCTTATGAATATTAACATTCAAGATCTCCGTCTTGGATACATTCATTTTAAATTGGAGACCTCACCCATACTGTTTTATAAATTGCCATTAAATTTGGGAGTGTGGTTCTAGGGCCTACTTATAAAAAATAAGATGTCGTCTGCAAAAGCGGACCAATTTGTGCCTCCTCTTCTCCTACTCTTACCTCCACTAATGTCAGGGTTGTTCCGAACCATTGCAAGAAGGGATTCCAGCGATAAGACAAAAAGGAGAGGGGACAGGGGACACCCCTGCCTGGTACCGTTCCTCATCTCGAAGGGTGCAGATAGGGTCCCCATTGATTTTGATCCTTGCGCAGGGGTGGTAATACAGTGTCTTTAATCCTCCCGATCATCCTCGGGCCAATTCCTATTGTTTCTAACGTTTGCATCATGAGCCCCAGTCTACCCTGTCAAACGCTTTTTCAGCGTCCACCTGACAGGAATAGACCGGGGACCCATTTCTTATAATTACCGAAGAGAAGGAGTGCTCTAACTCCATTGTCCTTACCCTCCCTGCCGGGTATAAAGCAACCTGGTCCGGGTGGACCATGGCTGTCATTATCCTCTTCATGCATTCAGCCAGGATTTGGCATCCAATTTTGTGTCTGCATTCAATAATGAAATAGGCCTAAAGCCTGAGCAGAGGTGTTATCCTTTTCCCTCTTTTTTTATTACTGTAATGGTTGCTGATAATGCATCCCTGCTCATCTCGTAGTCTACCCCCAACCCGTTTAAAAATAGTGACAGAGTCTAGGTAACAGGATGGTACTAAACTTTTGTAGGTATAAGGTGTAAAGCCGTCTCTGGCCCTGGACCTTTTCCCTTAACAGAGTTTTTTAAGGCACAACTTATTTCCTCCTCGTTATGAGTTTGTCCATTTTTGCAGTTACATGATCATCTATCTTTGGCAAGTTAGCTTTCTGTAGTACTTCCCTTATTTTGGCTTCTTTCTCACCAGGGTTCCCAATTCTTTTGTTGTACAGCATATAGACTTCATAATAGCTTCTGAAGACTTTGGCTATATCGCTTGTTGCTTCATGCTCTCCTGTTAATTTTTTTATTTTTTCAATAAAATTTCTAGTTTTCTTTTTTTGTACCATTCTAGCTAAATTCTTGCTGGGTTTGTTCCCCCATACATATCTTTCTCTCACCATTACTGTTTATTGATTTCTTTGTTTCTTTCTCTGAGAGTGCTCTATATTCATCTCTTTTTAAAGTCAGTTCGTGGAGTATTTCTCTCTTTTTGCCCTGTGTTTTATGGTCTTGTTCCAGCTTATATATTTCTTCAGTTAATGATTTTAATTTCCTAGTTCTTTCTTTCATTTTCCTTGCCCCCTCTGCAATAAAAATCCCTCTTATATAGGCTTTGTGAGCATCCCAGAGGGAGGCCCTAGAGATCCCCTCCGTATCATTCTCCCAGAAGTAAAATTCCAGTTCCTTTTGAACTCTTCCTACTACCTCTTCATCTCCCAATAGACTTTTGTCCAGTCTCCGGTGGGTTAGTTTTCTGTATAGATGTGCTAATTTTTATGGTTGTAGGGGTGTGGTCTGAGATCGTCGTGATCTCAATTCCTGTTTCAATTACCCTCTCAAGGAGTCTATGGTCTATTAGGATATAATCTATCCTCGAGTACGTCCCGTGCACAGGGGAGTAAAATGTGTAGTCGCAAGTTTTGGGATGTAGGATTCGCCATACAAAATCTTTTAATTCTCTAAGGATTTTGCTTACGTATTTAACAGGATTTACATTGGGGGCATAGACATTTGCCAGGGTGTAATCCACCCCTCCCAGTTTTACTTTCAGAAATAGAAATCTTCCTTCGGGATCTGTCAGTCTGTCTCCAATGTGAATCAGATACCTCTAGCAAATCCTATTGCAACCCCGCGGACGCGTTGATATTGTGTCTCCGTTAAAACCATATGAGGGTAATTAGGGGAATACAGCTTTGTTAGACTCTAATGTTAGTGGGTCTCTTGTAAGAAAGACGAACATCTGCCTTATGATGCATCAAGTCACTGAGAACTTTGTGTCTCTTAACATGAGAGTTCAGACTCTGACATTATACGAGTGAAATTGAATTTCTGTCATCTATAGGTGTTTTAAAAGGGTTGGAATTTTTCTTGTGGAATCACTGAGATGGTCCCCCCCCACCCCTTCCCCTGCATGCCCTCCCTACTGCCCCTGCCCCCCCCCTTCCCCTCCCTCCCCTTGGCCCACTCTTGGCCTAGAGCCGCTATTGGTTGCCTCCACTCCTTCACCATTGGCTCCTCACTAGTGGTGATGCTCAAGAACGCTCCCTCAGCTGCCCCCCCCCCCCCGCCCCCACCTCCCGCCCCCCGCCCCCGACAGAGTCCCCCCCAACTCACTGTCTGGCCAGTTTTATTAATTTAATCCACCCAGTCCGGCAATTTCGTGTTATTAAATCCTTTTTATGACAGAATCCCATCAGCTCTTCTGGATGTCTTAGTCTTGCCGTTTTCCCCCCTTTAGACGATAAGGCATGCAGGGAAGCCCCAATGATATTTTACGTTTTGCGTGCGCATCAGCTCTAATAAGGGTTTCAAGTGTCTTCTCCTTGCTATTGTTTCTTTCGATAGGTCGGGAGAATATTTATAACTCAGTCCCTCTATATCTATTGGGAGATTTCCCCCTCAACCTTCCCCAAATTTCCGCCTTTTATCCTCTAGTTCCTGAACCGAACTATGACATCTCTGGTCCATTTCTTTTGTCTGTTTGGGGTTTCCCACTCGATGTACCCTTTCAATTTTGAGGGGCTTCGCTTCTGCTGTTTTTCTAAGGCCTCGTACACACAGCGGACAGTCGATGAAAACGGTCCGCCGGACCGTTTTCATCGACATGTCCGCTGGGAGATTTCGGTCTGATGGTTGTACAAATCACGTCCCAAATCAAGTCAGAGAGAAACAAAAAGAAAAAAGAATGTACACTTCCTGTTCTTCATATGTCATGCATGGGTAGAATTAGCAGCTAGTCTTGCAATGCATTGCACAGAAATTCATCTTAAAGCTGAAGAGAAAATACAAAAAATCGCATTGACAAGGGAGAGGTGGGAATGGGGGGGGGAGCCCGACCCAACTTGGCTCTACTGAGCGCCCTCACGATCCTTTAGACCCTCTTGCCGACCCACCGCAGGGCTGTGCAGCTCCGAGGGGATATCTCAATGGAAGCCCCGCTGATTCTTACGCTGCGTGGTAACCGTACCGTCTGCTGCGTTTCGCTCCGGCATCCAATGCAGGGCAGAGTGTTCACTTAGGGGATCGTGGGGCGTTGTAGTCTCCTTCTGCGTGATGCCTAGGGACTCGCTCGCATGCTGAGTCCCCCAGATACGTCGGGTCTTGAGCGGGGATGAGTCTCCCGCGCGGTCCTCAGGACTCCCAGCCTCTCACGCTGCTGTCTGCCAGTCCGCTGATGAAAACGTCGGAGCCTCGATGCGGCGTACGCCGCTTGCAGCCATGGAGCGTTCCGTCACCTCCCACCCTCACACGCGTCACGTCCTCTTCGCGTGAAATGACCTGTGCTAAATCCAGCGTACGGGCTCTTCTTGGTTGTCCCCATGGGTGCTTTTGCATATTGAACCCTGTAAGTGGATCTCTTATTCATTAACCGTTTATATGTGAGTTAATCATTTTTTCATTTTGGAACATCATACTCATAAGGTGTTATGTGTTCCCTATAGCTGGTTCTCCTTCTCCCCTTCTGTGGATGGGCTTTCGGCCTCTGCACACAGCACAGATCAGGCCAGGGCTCCACACCATGTTCCATCGCGAGGTTGTGGCTTCATGTTGATTTGCCAACATTGGCAGGATCGGGGAGTTATTCTCTTGTTTCTCTTCTCATCCCCCCCTCCCTCCATCCCGGGATAGCAGGTCAGCATACTTTCTACACGCAGTGGTAAAATAAAATGTACTAATTTTTTGCGATTTTTTTGTATTTCTGTATTCTTACTGATTATGTGTAATATGTATCTCCCTATTATCATTAGAGTTGGCTTTTTTCTGATCTCAACTTCACCCCTGAGGAAGCCCTAAAAGGCGAAATATATTGGGCAGTACCATCTGAGTTGTGATCCCTCTCCATAATCTGCTATCTGTATACAAACGGGATTTTTAACAACCCGGAAAATGCATGTTCAATCCTATGTGTTAACAAATCACTTGGTTTTGTAATGTATTATGTATTTTGATATACTTTTAATAAATTATTAAAAATATTCTTGTCATAACATTCTATATATAACACCGCTACAGTCCCACTGTTGTCCATACCTTTCCATCCGTTATTATTTGGGATGAGGTGCGTCACTGTGTAAAATTGTAATCTAGGCCAATTGGACCCTATCCACCAGTTCCTCCTCTAACTGGGTGTTTGAGAGAGATGGAAAATGTATTTTTGTAGGAATTGTATTTTTTCTATGGTTTGTTAAAGTGTATTTGTTTAAGTTGTATAGCGCACCATAGTATTCTGCGAATTGGTTCGCTATGTCTTGTGGATTGGTGATTTTGTCTTGTAGAGTGGGGTGTATCAAATGTGCTAGCCTGTGTTTGATGCATGCTGCTTTGATTCTGTTGGCTAAGTATTTGCCTGCTCTGTTAGCATTGGCATAGTAATTAAGTTGTAGGCTCCTGAGATGTTTATCATATTGTTGGGATAGGTGTTCTCTCAGACTTTCTCTAAGTATTGAGAGTTTGTATTTATTTAGGGTTTCTACAGTGTGAAATTCGAATAGTAAGGTGTTTAGTTTTGATGTATGGCATTATTTCTCTTTTGCCCCTAAATGTATGAATTTACTCCTCATGAGCAACTTATGGGCATTCCATAGTGTATAGTGGTCATGTACAGATGAGTTGTTGTTCAAGAAAAATTCCTGAAGAAGGAGTGTTGTGTGGGTTTGGTGTTCTTGTAGCATCCTAACATTGCAGTGCCAGATGGGGGAGGAAGAAGAGACACCCTGTTCTCTGATAGACAGAGATATTGCAGCGTGGTCTGACCATGTAATATCATGAATTTTAGCATCTGATATTTGTTGTAATAGCCATATGTCAGTTATATACATATCTATAGGTGAGTATGAACAGTGTCCATGCAAAAAAAAGGTGTAGTCCTTCTCATTGGCATGGGGGCATCTCCATGTGTCAAATAAGTCTTCTGTGTGTAGTATCTTATGGAGGGATGCTGTGCCACTGGGTTTGCTGTGCCACTGGGTAGTGCCAATTTTTGGATAGGATGTCATGTTAAAGTCTCCACAGACCAGAAGTTTCCTGGATTTCATGGAGTTGGCTTTTTTAATTACTTTCTTTATAAATTCAAGTTGGTGGAAGTTTGGGGCATAGAGTGTTACCATTGTGTATGGTTGGGAGTTGAATGCTCCTGTAACAATGATGTATTTGCCTCCTCCATCATTGAATGTCTCCTTGTGTTAAAAAGAAAGGGAGTTTTTAATGGCTAGCATTACCCCTCTCTTTTTGTGGTTGGGAGTGCAAGCCAGAAATACATGCGGGCAGTCTCTATGTGAGCATTGTGGAGTTTTGGTCAATTGAAAGTGGGTTTCCTGCATGCAGAGGATATCCACTTTATGCTTACATGCTTCTTTCTACCGTAAAAATCTTTTTGTGGGGTGATAAGAAATGGTTTCAGGGGCTGTTTGGAAGCGGGCATGATGACACATTTAGTGGACCAGGCCCCACCTGCAAAGACTATGGATAAGAGTATACAATTTAATTTGCACAGTCCTACATGCAAATTTGTTAAAATATCCATTGGAAGCACTGCTTAAAAGGCCAATTTCAGTGTTTTTTGCACAGAGAAGATACCATTTACACATATATTTGCTGCCACCAAAAGGACAATTAAAAGAGAAGTCCAGCCTGAGCTTTTTAGGCTGGGCTTCTCCTATAAGTCACAAGAGTGCAATTCGTTTTGCACTCCTGTGACCTGTTTTCAGCAGAGAACGGTCTGAAGTCCGCTCTCCGCTGACGTCACTGCCATCAGACAGGGCAGCACATCATCCCGACTTCCAAGTCTGAATCTGTCAGCTGCCCCGATTGATGGCAGTCTCTGCATCTCAGTGAGCCACTGAGCCACTGAGACAGCCGCTCCGTGCCCCTCCAGTTCTCATCGCTCCAATGAGCGCTGAGAAGTAGAGCAGAAGCGATGCTGACTTACAGTCAGCATTGTTCTGCTAGGTGAGGAGTGAGAACTGAGCCATCGGGGGACAGATGCAGCATCAGTCTGATGCTGCATCCACCGAGGTAAGGAAAAAATAAAAACACCAGGCTTCTCTTTAGAAGCCTGAAAAAAAAACCTGCATTGAGCTTTGAGGAAGTTAAAGGGCAGATTCAGGGTACACTAATTTATGAAAAAAAGTTTGGCAAACATGGCTAATCTACACCAAATTCACTAACAACCAAATACTGTTACCTATCTGAAAGTGTGGAGATTACCCTGCCCTAGACTGTTCTGGACCCAATCCTTAACATACTGCAGGGCTTTTTTTCAGGGGGAACTTGGGGGAACTCAGTTCCACCACCTTTGGCTCAGACCCTTTGGTGTCTTCTCACCACAATCATTTGTAAACGCAGAAGTCTGGTTTCTGTGTTTACAAGTGACAGCTCTGCACTCTGTGTGTAACCCCCTGAACTCTGCACTGTATGTAATGCAATCCTGGTATTTAACGCCCCTTTAAGACCCTTCTACTGTTTGTGAAATCTGAACGGGGTCGTGGTTGAGTTCCTGCACCTATTTTCTGAGAAAAAAAGCTCTGACATACTGTATGTGTAAGTTCTCACCAGGTGGCCTACCTCATATTACATTTATCACGTGCAGGGCTCAGTACTGCACTGGAGGTACCCATCGCTTCTTACATTCTTCCTGGCTGCCCTTTTGCTTTGCTCCTGGTTTCAAAGCTAGCGATACCTAATTTCTCTGACACCTAGTCATATTTCATGGTCGCACTTTTGTCTATGTTTTGTACTACCGAACGTTTATGTGTATTAAAGTGGATCCTCATCCACCACAATTTTTTTTTAACCCCTGCTTACCATGGCTGCACAAATCAGATATGCCCCCACCCAGCCGATCCAGCATTGTTCTACTGAGATCCACAACTGTTTTGCCTTTGCTCAGTCCTGCGCCGCCATGTACAGGTGTAACGTCATTGGTAGGTACCAGCTTTTCTGGGTTCTGCTGGCCAGCCTACCGATAACTCTCTGCTTGACCCGGCCCCCTACTTCTTTAATTAATGGAGGGACAATGCCTCCTGAGATATGCATACCTCCCAACTTTTTGAGATGGGAACAAGGGACACCTATTAGAAAAAGTATGTAGGCATAGGACACACACCCCTGCCAGGTCCCCTTAAAGGAGAATTGTAAAAAAAAAATGATTAGTTAAACCTACAAGTGCTTTTTTTTTACCACTATTATTCCTTTATGCTGGCTTTGGAAATTTACAAACGCGGTCATTTAGAAATTGGATGAAAGGTTTAGCACTCCTTTGAAAGGGTCAGTTGGGAACTATGGATATGGGATGGGCATATTCCAGGAGCCAAATTACACACAGTGCACATCATTCATCTAGGCGAATGACATGCACAGTTCTGAAAGGGTGACGAGACACTTTTTTTAAAGTGTAAATTTTATTGTACACGTTCAAAGCATAACAAACAACATAGTACAGTACACATTTTCTTATCTCATGGGTCAGATAATTTTTCGTTTCTTACAGCCGTGATCTGTATTATTGTCACTGAGTTTTTTCACTGTGCTTTTTGTATATTTTTGTAAAAAACAATAAAATCTCTTGTAAACTAATTACATTAGTAGTGACCAGCAAATGAGTTTGTTTGGAATTCAGTATAATCTGCAAATAATGACTTTCCTCATATTTTGTGAATTAATTAATGCACAATTTTCTGCTTAGGGAACTGCTATGAATAACTGGTGTGGAAGTAATGGGGCTAAGGAACTTGATGACAGGCGTGTTTGTGAGAATACAGACAGAAACACAGGCTTTAGCACAACATAAACATACAGGACCAAGGAAAAAGGCATTCAGGGTCTTGCTTTGCAGGCGTACAGGCAGCCGACACTGGCAATACTTACTGTAAGCTAAAATTGACCAGTACACTAGCACTCAACAAGCAGGTCAGTAAAAAACACTGAACAGAGGTTAATAAGAGACAGAAACTCGGGTAATGACTGCTTTATTGGGTTTTATCAGGAGAAACAGACATATTCATAAGAGCCTTTACTTGGAGGTACAGATAAATCAAAGATTTGCAAGTACTAAGTTGTGGCAGAATCAAATTCAAGCAGGAGAGCTTTGGTTTTGTGCTTTTTTATACAACTGATTATTTAAAGTACAAAATTGTATTTTTTCAGTACTTTACAGAAAAATAACAGCAAAGACATCTGTATAAAAAGCATTTCAGTCAAGATAGACAGGAGCAAAGTAAGCTGGTTTTATACTTTTGAAACATCAGAATGCTTCAATAAGTTTGCACTTTGGGTGGGTATAGTAGCAAAAAGTAAACTAACAACACAATCAACCAGCCCTAAAAAAGATAGGATTGAACTTCAGTGCCAACTGAATCCCCTTTCTCTTAATCTTACAAGCATCACTATTAAAGCAAACAGATAATTGTCCCTGCAAAATAGGTCTTCCTTACAGAAAAACTTTCCTGAGAAATGTGCAGACTGCCCTCCTATTAGTAACTTCTTGTTCAATAAATGATAGGTGCTGGCTGTCATGCTGGCCAATACTAACTCAGATCAAGTATGCAGTTGAGTTCAGCGCTTATTATGACTTTTCTGATCTGGATAGTTGCTCCACATCAGTGGGTGAATCGTATACAAGCTATTGGATTAGCATAGGATCCAGAGAACTATCATTTCCAAAATGCTAAATCTGTAATAACAGCTACCGTGTTTCTTTCACTTCAAAACAGTGAATAAAAACTCTGCCACAATCATATCCTCCAAGCTACTGGAGTCCAAGTCCTCCAAGTTATTCCCCTATTGGGCACCACCATTTTGCCTCTTGCTCAGTTTGCTATGAAGTTTACAAAGCCCTATTCTAATAAATGGGGGCAAGTGTCAAGAGGGAACCTGTGTCACTACTTTGAAAGGTGTTTTTGACAGCAGTATTTGCTCTTTATTTTAATAAGAGATGAAAAATGTTGCCAGCACACCAATAAGCTTGTTTCAAAGTGTGGAAGCATTTTGGGACCATGCAGGGACCCTTTCTTGATGAGGAAGGGTACATGCATGGTCCCAAAACATTGCCTTTCTATATGATCATACATGAATAAAAAGCCCTACACTTTGAAACAAGCCTGACAGTGTGCTGCAGACATATTTAGAATGTACACCATGACCAGTCAGGACTCATTGCAGCACCCTTTTAATAACATGGTCGATTTCAGTATAATGTGCAAGAGGAATATACCACATGTCTATTTTAACTGCTCAACTTTTGTTCCATCAATGTCTATAAAGAGAATTACAGATCATTTTTTTTTTCTTAAATTGTACAACCCACCTAACTTTATGTCCCTTTCGCCCAAAAGTAAGGAGGTTTCTCTGTGACTAACAAGCTGAAGCTGAGCAGAAATTATTGAGTGCCGCTACAGAGCATGGTGGGTGCCACGAGTGGGGAAGAAGTCAGCTTCTCTTGAAATTTTACTAGCTGATTTAGTGACGGGTTGGCAAAGAAGACTGAAAGAACAGCCTGAATCCTAAGTACTGTGACTGTAAAATTTCACACAGAATACCTTTATAGTACCTGCAGTGGAGTCATGAAGAGTTTGTTTTAAAGGTATTGTAATTATTGGTATGCACGTATAATTATATGGCTGTCTATAGCCTACTGTAGACACAGGTTCACTTTAAAGTACTGCTTATTTGATTTTTCATCTTTCCTTAAAGTGGTTCTATAGCTAAAACATTTTTTACCTTAATGCATTCCCTTCATTAAGGTAAAAAAAATGTTTCATAGCTTGCTGTCTTCCCCCACCTCCCTAAATACTTTTTTAAATTAATTTCTTTTTATTTGATTTTAAGATTACTTATACATCAGACAATTATTTTAACAGGTAACCATCTAGCATTATACGAACAGAAAAAAGAAAGAGAAGACAACATACTATAATCAGTACTAAACATATTCTTAGCCTGTATAATCAATGTACCAGATACTTCTACGTCTTGTAACCCTGTATCCAATCACCCCCCCTCCCCCTCACCTCCCCCAAACTACCTAAGGGGAGCGTATTACCCCATTTGTTTATCCACTGAGCGGACAGACGAGCACAGAAGAGAGGGGGAGTCCGTCCTCTACCCTTTTCTCGTGTGACGATACTGTGATCACATGCCCTATATCGCCAATCCCCATTAGAGCACCCATCAACCATACTCCCACCGCAATGGGTGATAGCCACTTCCAACGGGAGAGGGAGGAGGGGGGGGTGGGAAAGGGGGGGGGGGGGCGCGTTACCCTGGAGTCCCTTCCTCAAGTGCCATCCTCATATGTTCCACACCGCCCTCTGCCACGGCCCCCATATGCTAGTGAATTTCCAAGTTCCCCTGTCTAGTAAAATATACTCTCTCATTTGAAATTGTTAGATTCATAGTCGCTAACCAGTTATCTACCGACGGGGGCGTCTGCGCCTGCCATTTTTGGGCTATCGTTTTTCGTGCCTGGAAAAGGCACCTCAATATAGCTTCCAAGCTGCCCTGAGGTGCCCTTATATCTTCTATACACCCAGTAGACAAGTCCTGGCCACTGGATTGAGGGATGTTCCAAATACCTAGTTTATCCTCTCTATTATTTCTACCCAAAAATCATAAAGTTTGGGGCACTTCCAGACCATGTGAATTAAATCCCCTTTATCTTTGCATCTCGGGCATTCGTTATTCTGTCTCCACCCCAGTTTAAACATTTTATGCGGGGTATGATATACCCTATGCAGTAAAAAACAAATGGGACAATCTTTGCGCTGGGGCGATTGAAACACAGGCGCATTGATGCAGAATTCTCTCCCACTGTTCAGATGGTATTGTTCCCAGGTCTCTTTCCCACGCTTCTTTACTCTTGGCCGGGCCCGCTCTGCTTATCGCACTAGCACTCAAGCTGTTATATGTTACTGTTATTAAGCCCTTGGCCGTACTTGCCCTGATTACTTTGAGAAGGACGGGGATCTGGGTCCATACCATTGTTTTAGAACTAAATTGTGCTTGAATAGCATGGCGGACCTGCAGATATTTGTAAAATGTTTTGTTGGGAATATTAAATTCTCTTGTTAAATCTGAGAATGATTTTAGGGTGTTACCCTCAAACAGATGCTTTAAGCGAGTTATACCTTGACTCTTCCATTCTCTCGATTCTTCTATGCTTGTTATTTCCTGTAGATTATTGTTATTCCATAGGGGGGAGAATTCTGTTTGACCACTATATCCCAATAAGGTCTTTGTTGTGTGCCATACTTTAATAGCCAATTTTATAGTTGGAAATTTATGGGGGAAATAATCTGCCTCTAGGGCTTCCACCAACAATTTATGGGGATTACCCGTTAACATCAAGCGGCTAATAAAGCCGTCTCCCTCAAAGGTTCCACACCCTACCAAATGTTGCAGTTGTGACGCAATAAAATATAACTTTGGGTGTGGAACCGCCATACCCCCTTCTTTTACTGGCAGCTGGAGTGTTTGCAAACTTATCCTGGCTTGGCCTCCCCTCCATATAAGTTCTCTAAATAGCGATTCTATATTCTTGAACCATTTATATCCCAGCCATAAAGGTGCGTTATGGAGCAGGTATATTAATTGCGGTTGCCATATCATTTTGATTAAGTTGCATCGTCCTGCTACAGAAAGGGGAAGTCTTTTCCAGATATCACATTTATTTTTCCACTTTAGTAACAGTGGATCAAGATTTAAACTGGCGTATTGGGTAATATCTTTCGCTATCCAAATGCCTAGGTATTTAAATTTTGTGACCACGCTTAATTGAGAAGCACTTGGCAGGAGCTGGAGATCGACTGGATCCAGTGGTAAAAGGGCAGATTTTTCCCAGTTAATTGTCAAACCTGAGAAATGACCAAAGTCATTTACCAGTTGTATCACTTTGTCTAGAGTGGTTTCAACATCCCCCAGAAAGAACAAGATGTCATCTGCAAATAATGCAATCTTGTCTTCCCCTTGGTGTCTTCTGAACCCCATTATGTCCGACCTCGCCCTGGCCATTATTGCAAGTGGTTCCATGGCGAGGGTGAACAGAAGGGGGGACAGAGGACACCCCTGTCTCGTCCCTCGCTCCAGTTGAAAAAATTCCGATGTCTCATTATTAATTTTAATTTTAGCTCTTGGCTCGCTATATAGTAATTTAACCCATCTAACAAAGCAAGGCCCGAAGCCGAATTTCTCTAATACTTCCCATAAATATCTCCATTCAAGGCTATCGAATGCCTTAGCGGCATCAAGAGATAACACTGCTCTGGGCCTCTCATTATCAGTTGGTATTTCTATATTTAAAAAAGTTCTTCTTATATTAACCACTTAAGGACCACCCCATGTACATATACGTCCACAATATGGCACGTACAGGCACATGGGCGTATAGGTACGTCCTCGCCTATTAGCGGGTGGGGGGTCCGATCGGGACCCCCCCCGCTACATGCGGAGGTCGGGTCCGCTCGGGGAGCGATCCGGGACCACGGCGCGGCTATTTGTTTATAGCCGCTCCGTCGCGATCGCTCCCCGGAGCTGAAGAACGAGGAGAGCCGTGTGTAAACACGGCTTCCCCGTCCTTCACTATGGCGGCGCATCGATCGCGTCATTCCCTTTATAGGGAAGACACGATCGATGACGTCATTCCTACAGCCACACCCCCAAACAGTTGTAAACACATACTAGGTGCCACCCTAACTCCTACAGCGCCACCTGTGGTTAACTCCCAAACTGCAACTGTCATTTTCACAATAAAGAATGCAATTTAAATGCATTTTTTGCTGTGAAAATGACAATGGTCCCAAAAATGTGTCAAAATTGTCCGAAGTGTCCGCCATAATGTCGCAGTCACGAAAAAAATTGCTGATCGCCGCCATTAGTAGTAAAAAAAAAATAAAAAATAAAAATGCAATAAAACTATCCCTATTTTGTAAACACTATAAATTTTGCGCAAACCAATCGATAAACGCTTATTGCGATTTTTTTTACTAAAAATAGGTAGAAGAATACGTATCGGCCTAAAACTGAGGAAAAAAAATGTTTTTATATATGTTTTTGGGGGATATTTATTACAGCAAAAAGTAAAAAATATTGCTTTTTTTTCAAAATTGTCGCTCTATTTTTGTTTATAGCGCAAAAACTAAAAACCGCAGATGTGATCAAATACCACCAAAAGAAAGCTCTATTTGTGGGGAAAAAAGGACGCCAATTTTGTTTGGGAGCCACGTCGCACGACCGCGCAATTGTCTGTTAAAGCGACGCAGTCCCGAACTGTAAAAACACCTTGGGTCTTTAGGCTGCATATTGGTCCGGGGCTTAAGTGGTTAATAGTTGTTGCCCTGCCTGGTATAAACCCTGACTGATCTGGGTGAATAAGTTTACTAATGGATCTATTTAAGCGAGTTGCTAAAATTTTGGCTAAGATCTTAACATCGGTAGGTAACAAAGAAATTGGGCGATAAGATGAGGGGAACAATTTATCTTTCCCCTCTTTATGAATCACTATGATAGTTGCTTCCAGCATTGAGTGGGGAAGAGTGCCTCCACTCTCAGCCCCCTCCAGAGCCTTCAACAACTCTGGTAGCAAAATCTTACCTGAATCCTCAATCAATCCAGCACTATACATGGCTGGATGTCTTCTCTCCTCCCTTCCTCTTCACATAGGAACTTGAGAAGCAGCTGGAGACATTGTCTCCTGCTGCTGTCAATCGAATGTTGTGAGGGGAAGGTGAAGGGCAGGGACAAGCCTCACTGTTTGTTTCTATGGAACATGGGGCCAAATTCTCAAAAGAGATACGCAGACTTAACTCCATTTTTCTAATTTTACACGGCGCGTATATTTGCGCGCGATCGTCAAAACGACTTAAGCAAAGATTTCCGTATTTTCAGCCGTACTTAAATTAGTTACGCCTGCGCATTCCCGGGCGCAAATTACGCTAGGCTCGCCGCTGTTTTTGATAGGCAAAGATGCAAATGAGGGAGTTAGGGCGATTCTCAGAATTAAGTGTGTGTGCCGTATTTTCCGCCCTGTGCGCACCTGTTAGTTTTTCTGACTAAATTTCCACATTATAAAACCAGCCCTAATTTTACACATGCTGTGGAAGGGTTTGCAGAAGGGAGTTACAGCTCTAGTTGTGAAGTTTGTTGCTGAAAAATGCCAGGACCAGCAATGATTTTGACGGCACTTGCTGCCTTACAGGCACAAAGGAGGAGGAGGGCACAGAGGAGGAGGATGAGGGCACAGGCGCGTGTTTATCGGCCACGCCGTGATATTTGGCAAATGCCAGTTTATGAGGTCATTGGCAACTACCGATTTGATAGGGAGGCCATCCTGGAGATTACCCAACTCCTTCATGAGGATCTAATCGCCCCAACCCTACGTTCCCATGCCCTGACACCTCTGGAAAAAGTTATGGCAACACTGCATTTTCTAGCGAGTGGCTCCTTCCAGCGAGCATCTGGAGGTGTGGCTGGGATGGTGCAGTCCACCATGAGTAAATGCCTACATCAGGTGGTCCCTGCCATACTGCGGCGCATGAGCCATCAGTTTGTCATGCCCACCCAGGAGGACCAGCGTGTGCAAGCCATGACAGACTTCTACAATATTGCTGGCTTTCCTAAGATCATCGGTGCGATTGACTGCACCCATGTGGCACTCCAGCCCCCCCATGAAACTGAACACCTGTTCAGAAACAGAAAAGGGTGGCATTCCATCAACGTCCAGATGATTGTAGATGCCCATGGCCTCATCTGGCACGTTTTGTGCCAAGTTTCCAGGGTCGTGCCACGACAGTTTTATTCTACGGCAGACCAAGATCTACCAAGACTTGGAGATGAACGTTTATGGAGACAGCTGGCTGATTGGTGAGTGACATTGGTGTCAGGTATGCCCCCCCCATGATGGAGACATCACAAGGGGCACATGCATGACTAATATCCTCCTGTCTTTTCCCTTACAGGTGACTCAGGATATGCATTGGGACCCCACCTGATGACCCCCTTTAGAAACCCCCAAACACCCGGAGAACGAAAATACAATGAGGTGCACGTCCAGACCCGGGCTATAGTTGAGCGGACTTTTGGCATGCTAAAGTCACGATTCCGATGCCTGGACAAGACTGGGGGTACACTATTGTATTCCCCAGACTTTGTATGCAAAATTATTGGTGCATGTTGCATACTGCACAATTTTGCATTAAGAAAGGGCATGCATGTGGACATATCTCCTGACCTGACCCCCCACCCAGGCAACCCCCCCCCCCCCAAACCCCTCTACCCGGTCTGCTGAGGCCCAGGCAATCAGGAGACAACTGTCTGAAGGCATCTTTGCCCAGTAAATGCATCCTAATACAATTTTTGCTTTTGATTTGCCAAGACCAAATCACAGAGATTATGTGACCTTTAAATCTTTATTTTGTTAAATAAATGCACATTACTTATATGCCAAACAGAATGTTTATTTTGATTTACAAAACGCACATTAATTATCTCACAATGAGAATGCATGAATGCACGTCACTGTGGTCCCTAGCACAGACACATCACATGCACATAGAATTGGATTAGATCCAAGTACCCCCCCCCCCCCCTTTGGTACTTGGGAGCAGTAACGCCCCGCCACGGCTCCAATTATGTCACTGTGCATTCATACACCATTCAGGAACCTAGGATGACTTCTCCCTGGTCCTGGGGATCCCTACTCCACCAAAACTGAGGGTGACACCCTTATGTTTTCAGGAATGCCATCCCCCCACATTCACACATCATTCACACACATAGACCAAATCATAAGTACAGTGTAAAAAAAAAAAAAATAAGTACCCCTGCAAATTAGGGATGTTGCCGAGTGCTCCTTCTGGGCTGCCCACGGGCACGGGCACGGTCACGGGGACGGGCACGGGGACGGCCACGGGGACGGCCACGGCCAACTGGGGGATCTTCACGGGGGGGGGGTCTGTGCAGGGGAGGGAGTATTTTCAGGGGGGGGGGAATGTGCAGGGGAGGGAGTATTCTCAGGGGGGGGGGACTGTGCAGGGGAGGGAGTATTTTGAGGGCGGGGGGACTGTACAGGGGAGGAAGCAGCCTCCCCTGGTGTCTGTCCTCCTGCTGGCCTTCCCTCCAAGGCAACGGCTATCCTTGTCAGACAGGAAGTTATGGCAGCCGTATTGGCCTGCACAGCCCGGGTATTGGCCTGCACAGCCTGGGTGAGGGCAGTCACCTCCTGGGCCACACCTGTTGTGGCGTTCCTCATGTCCCACAAACAGGTGATGACCCCCACGGAGTTGGTGGCCACGTCACCCAGTGACTCCCTCATTGCACCCAGGCTGCGCTCCACCTTGGTCATTGTTTTTTGGATCGCAGACAGACTGCGGGTCTGCCGGACATTGTCCCTCAACAGACTGACCGGCAGACGCACCAACCCCCCCCTGTTTTCAGGGGTCGGCATCCTACTTGCCCCTGAGGCTTGTGGCCTTGGAGGAGGAGTTGGAGTGAGCCATGGGTGCTGCTGCATGTTGGAGGAGGGTTGGAAGGGGCGACCCATGATGGTGGCCTGACTTCTGGGCGCCTGTGGGGTTCCCTCAGGGGATGATTCAAAGGTCATATCTTGGCCCATCATTATTTCCTGCCCAATCAGAATATTGTCATCTTCCTCCCCCTCATCCTCCTCCCACTCAACATCCAAATTAGGGGAGTTGTGGGCACTCCCCTCCCATGGCGAATCCTGCCCTTCTTGTGACTCTGCATGAGCCTGTCTTGGGGGTGGTGCAGCAGCCTGCCCTGATGGGCCAGCAACCTCCTGACCTGATGGGCCAGCAAACTCCTGACCTGATGGGGCTGCCACCTCCTGGGCTGATGGGGCTGCCACCTCCTGGGCTGATGGGCCAGCAACCTCGTGACCTGATGGGGCTGCCACCTCCTGGGCTGATGGGGCTGCCACCTCCTGGGCTGATGGGGCTGCCACCTCCTGGGCTGATGGGGCTGCCACCTCCTGGGCTGATGGGGCTGCCACCTCCTGGCCATCTGGGGAGGACACAAAACAATCACAGGTTGTTGTATCCACAAACTTGGCACATCTTCCCTTCCCCCACCCACACATGCTAATCACCAGATAGAAATTCAAAAAAATTACCTGTCCTCATAAGAGGATCATTGTCAAAGCCAGGCAGGCCCACCACCTGCTGTGGGTGGAAACACTGGGCCACTGCCCATTCCTCCTCACTCATCCTGACTGGGCAGGGTCCCCCTCCTCCAGTGCCCCTGGTATGGGCATGCAGCGTTGCCAGCTTGTTCCGGGACACGCTCCTCAAGTCATTTATTTTTTTTTGAACTCCAGCGATGGTCCTGGTCTCCCCCCCCCCCCGCCGCATTGATCCGATCGGTGATCTTTTGAAGGATCTCCTTCCTCCTGGCCGGGGTGGTGGTGTGGCTCTCAGGGCCATGGAGAAATCGCCCAAATTTAAGGACGCCCTGAGCAAGTATATGCTTCTCTGCCGGTGAAAAATTTAGCTTCCTGCGCTTGGGAGCCATGACAGACAACACCCAGCAACAGGGAACTCAGCCAACAAACAAACAACAATACACACACACACCAAAGAAAATACAAACAAGCCAAAATAAAAAATAGACAGACAGCTACTATTAATTCAAAAACAAACAGGCAAAAAAGAAAAACAAAAAATATAAACAAAACCCAAAAAAAAATATTAGTAAAAACAAACAGGCAAACAATCAAAACAAAAAACAAATTAGCAAAAACAAACACCAACTATACCCTCCAACTCCACAAACACTTTTCTCACAAAACAATCTTACCAACAAACACTGACAAACGTTCAAAGCAGAAGCAACTTGCTTTAGGAAGGGAACACAGGGAAATACTTTTGCAATTGAAGTGTGTTTGACTGGGGCTATTTAGCCACAGGGCGATCTTCAAACTAAGTACGCTTGGCCTTTTACCTATCTCACTGATTGCGCTGACCAAAGTTCTGCACATGCGCATTGAGGTCCAGATTCGTGCGCGCATGCGCAGTACGGCCGGCACTTCATTTGCATGGGGTCACGGCTCATTACAATGAAGCACGCCCACTTCAATCCCACTTGCCATAACCACGCCTTAGGCATTGAAACTTAAGTTAAGGATGGCGCAGTTTTGAGCGCAAATGCACTGAGAATACGGTAGTTACGACACCAACTTAGGGCGCCCTAACTTAAATGACATAAGTTAGATAATCCTAAATTTACACATGGTTTTGAGAATTTGGCCCATGGTTCCTTAGACACACGCACATGAGCCCCCATAGGTTTTGGGCTTCTCTGTGCAATACTATTGCACAGAGTAGGTGAGTATAACATGCTTAGCATTTTACTTAATGCCTTTAGTAACTCTTTAAGGGTCTGTAGACCCAGTAGCTTTATTTTAGTGTTGGATGGTACCACAAGCTGCTTATTTGTCTTAGGAACTACGCTCAGGGCTGGTGCAAGAATTTTTGACACCCTAGGCGAAACCTAATTTTGCCGCCCCCCTTGACCCCACCCTCTTTACCCTGCCCATGTATACCCCACCTTTCTAACGAAGAGCCCATCAAATACAGCCTCACTAGCACCCATCAAATACAGCCTCACTAGCGCCCATCAAATACAGCGCCCATCAAATACAGTGTCGCCAGCGCCCATCAAATACAGCGTCACCAGCGCCCATCAAATACAGCGTCACCAGCGCCCATCAAATACAGTGTCACCAGCGCCCATCAAATAGTGTCACCAGCGCCCATCAAATACAGTGTCACCAGCGCCCATCAAATACAGTGTCACCAGCGCCCATCAAATACAGTGTCACCAGCGCCCATCAAATACAGCGTCACCAGCGCCCATCAAATACAGTGTCGCCAGCTCCCATCAAATACAGCCTCACTAGCACCCATCAAATACAGCGTCACCAGCGCCCATCAAATACAGCGTCACCAGCGCCCATCAAATACAGTGTCGCCAGCGCCCATCAAATACAGCCTCACCAGCACCCATCAAATACAGCGTCACCAGCACCCATCAAATACAGCGTCACCAGCGCCCATCAAATACAGCGTCACCAGCGCCCATCAAATACAGCGTCACCAGCGCCCATCAAATACAGTGTCATCAGCGCCCATCAAATACAGTGTCATCAGCGCCCATCAAATACAGTGTCACCAGCGCCCATCAAATACAGTGTCACCAGCGCCCATCAAATACAGTGTCACCAGCGCCCATCAAATACAGTGTCACCAGCGCCCATCAAATACAGTGTCACCAGCGCCCATCAAATACAGAGTCATCAGCGCCCATCAAATACAGTGTCACCAGCGCCCATCAAATGCAGCCTCACCAGCGCCCATCAAATGCAGCCTCACCAGCGCCCATCAAATGCAGCCTCACCAGCGCCCATCAAATGCAGCCTCACCAGCGCCCATCAAATGCAGCCTCACCAGGGTCCATCAAATGCAGCCTCACCAGCGCCCATCAAATGCAGCCTCACCAGCGCCCATCAAATGCAGCCTCACCAGCGCCCATCAAATGCAGCCTCACCGCGTCCATCAAATACAGCCTCACCAGCGTCCATCAGTGCCAATCAATGCAAATCAAGCTCTGGGGGGGTGGGGGCAGATATTTTAATATACACATACATTTAAAAAAAAATTGTCATCACATACACAAAAGTTTTACTTTACTCACCACACCAACTTGAACGGTGAACCCTGTGGTGGCTGCCTGCCCACGCTCGCCCACACCACCTCTGCTGTTGTACAGTGGCACTGGGGTGCCTCTTTAATATTATGCTCCACCTGAGGCTGTCCCCCCAAGCCCGGGAGCCGCCAGTATCCCATGATGCATCGCGCGGCATCCTCCACACACTGTGCCAGGACTCAGGAGAGGGAGGGGTGCCGGGGGGGGGGGCGCTGTGCTGCGGTACACCTCTGGCTCCTGTCACACACAGTCAGTCAGTGTGGACACAGAGCTGAGAAGGGAGGGGCTGCTGCCTCATGTGAGTCGGCTCTGTGCTGGACACGGACGGACACAGGAGATGAGATGATGATGACACACACTCAGTACTGTATTATTACATGACACATCACATGAAACAGCGGTGGGCGCCCAGGCTGGGGGGGACCTATCCTTTGACACAGACACACTGTCACTCGGAGCGGAGAACTCGAGCCGCGCTGGGGGGGGGGGGCTGCTTGACATGTCAGGGCTGAAGGCGCTGCCAGCATTTTGTGGAGGACACAGTGCGGGACTCGGGAGTAATAGCGGCAGTGCGCTCTAGGCGGCAGTGCGCTCTAGGCGGTCGCCTAATCCGCCTAGTGGTAGCGCCGGCCCTGACTACGCTAGCAATAGAGGGGTCATCGGGGGCATCGATTTGGTGACTATTATAGAGACTGATACTCTCCATGTTGGATTACATACTTATCAACAACACCTACTAATAAATAAAACTTTGCCCTTATCTTGAATAGGAGAAAGTGTTTCTTCAGCTTTTACTTACTTTCTCCATGCTCCAATTTGCTGTCAATGGGATACAACATACTGTATAGTATTTTTGCAAACTCCCCCTGCTCCTAAATGACAGTGCATGGGCCTGACAACTGGCTACTTTAACACTAAGCAATGCATTTGTGGGGTGGCAGGGGAAATGTCAGTTGTTCCCCAATACACTCATTATTGGGTATTTTGCAATGCTGCAGTGGATTAGAGAGATATGCCAATGATTGGACACAATTGCGTGCCTTCATCTTTGAGTCAACTGAAATTGCATAAGAACATTGGGGGTTATCCACAAAGCCGCGGCGCAACGTAACTTTTCGGATTTAAGTTACTCCGCCGCAAAATTCCCAAGTTAGGTGCCGATCCACAAAGCACTTACCTGGAATTTTGCGGCGCTGTAACTTAAATCCGTCCAGCGCAAGGCGTTCCTATTGAAATGGGCGAGTCCCATTTAAATTAGGCGCGCTCCCGCGCCGGACGTACTGCGCATGCTCCGTCGGGTAAATTACCCGACGTGCATTGCGCTAACTGACGTCGCTCCGACGTCATTTGCTTAGACGTTAACGTAAATGGCGTCCAGCGCCATTCACGGACGTCTTACGCAAACGACGTAGAATTTAAAATTCGACGCAGGAACGACGGCCATACTTAACATGGCTTAAGACAACTAGGGCTTAGCCCTAGTTTTACGCGGCGGAACTCGACGTAAACGACGTAGATTTAGAGCGACGGGCCCGTCGGAGCGTTCGTGGATCGCCGTAACTGGTCATTTGCATATTCTACGCCGGCCGCAATGGCCTCGCCACCTAGCGGCCGGCCTAGAATTGCATCCTTAAGATCCGACAGTGTAATTCAATTACACATGTCGGATCTTCGTCCTAACTATGGGAAACTGAGTCTGTGGATCAGTTCCATAGTTAGGACCAGGGATACGACGGAGTAACAGCAGTTACTCCGCCGTATCTCTTTTGAGGATCTGGCCCATTATTACCTTCATGGGCTGTTACTGACTTCAAAGTACATAAGATGCCACTTCTGATTTCACGACTTCTGATTTCCCTACTATTTAATACACTTGGTTTTAAAGAACTCTTATACTGAATTTACTTTCCAAGATGCTAGAACACATATTATAGCAACATATTACTCAGTGTTAAACTACCCTCCCCCCCCCCCCCAACAAAAAAAAAAAACCCTTTCTCTTCTCTATAAAATCAATTAATTCATGGGTTATCCAATATCGTGATGATAAATATGTGTCATAATGAAAACATGTCCCCTCTCCACAGTTTTTGGTTTCATTTGAAGCATACCCACTTTATTCTCAGAAATATTCAAGGCACTTATTAGCATATCAAAACTGTTAATCAAATGGCTTATTCATTTCCCAGGGATTGACTTAATTTGTGATATGAGGACTATAAGAGCATTTAGGCTGATGGCAGCATGCCCTTTTTTTCTACAGTACAAATGTATGAATTTCATATGCGCTATTCATCCTTAAAGCAACTTGCTGTCACTACTGAACTGTAATGAATTCCATCTTTATGTCATTAGTCGGCTTTGGATGTTCACAAACATGAGTGAAGAACTCATTTTCCACTGCTTAAATTGTACAATGAGGCAAGCTACTAATTCTGTAAATGAAATGGTTTGTGGCCACTCAAGCAGAGATTTAATATATCATAGCAAATTAGGTTGATTTTAATAAATGACTTATCTTCCCTGAATACTTTACATATGCTTATGAGTGAATACAAATGGCTTGAAAACAGCAGAAAAGCTGGCTCATTTTTAGAGTAGATTACAGCAGAAAAAAAAATGCTAAACTGAAAAATGTTGTTTGGTGCAAATTAATTTGCATATAACAATGCTTCAAAATAACAAAATGTCTCACATAGCACTCTAAAAGGATGTTTGTTTGCATCAGATTTTCAGCATTTTAAACAAAGTATGGCTTATAACACAATTTTGCCTGCAGTGTAACCAAGCATGCTAGACACATTACAATAAATGATTTAGAAAAGTACACAATTTATAAGTGAGAAATACATTTGTGTAACATCAAATGGTCTATGACGTTTTTTTCTAATCTCAAAGTGCCTGCCACCCACAACTAAATAACATTTTAATTAGGTATGAGACTGGGTAACTATAATCAACCACACAGTAAATAAACAGTTCCAGTTAATAAAGAATGCAATGTGAATGCAAACCTAATTTAGTAAAGTGTACCTCTGGGAATTGGAGGTGTTAAGCCACCATACAGTGGTCAATCATGCTTTAATAGCTGATTCAGACACCATAAATAACTGCAGTCTTAAAAAATATAGTCTTACAGTACTTTTCAGAGTAAAGCACTTACTGATACAACTTAGCATGGGTCTGTAGCGGTACCCCTGCAGGGGCTGCTGGATATTGTGGTCCACTTGCCACTCTGCCCCAACCAGGCATTCATTTCCCAGTCACTCTTGAGACAATAAACAGTCCATATGTCTGTTTTGTATTTTATTGAGGGATTTTGAACTTGGATAGGGAAAGGAAAACTATGGGATGCCCAGAATCAATAATGGAATCAATAAGATGATCAGTTGGAACCTTCATTTACACTTCTAGAGTTACAGTCTCCTCCAGCACAATGCTTATTTGTAGACTTATTTTTAGACTGTTCCTCTCTCTCCTGTACAATACTTGGTTCCTGGTACAGCTAGCACATTGTACGCCCAACTCTGACTCCATCAGGCCTTAGCAACTGCCATTTGCAGGCAGGGACCGCTGGCATAGGGTAGCAACATAAATAGGAAAGTCTTTGGTGCTAGCTGACCTTTGGTGGACTACTGCTCTCAGTCAGTCCTCTTTAGGACCAGCCAGCCCTCCCGGCCAAAACTGCTTGACTTTACTGCCCATGACATCACAGTCTCTCCTGATGGCTCTACATCCATCTCAGACTATACTCTCTGTGAGTCCTGTCCAGATCATTCTTTGTTTCTCAGCAAGGCTATGATCTGCACCCAAACCCTCAGGCCCAAGGTCACCCACCCCCCAGACTGGGAAGCGCCTCAATGGCTCTGACAACCTAGTGTTCTACCTTGAGCTTCTTCCACCCAACAACTCCTCCCCAGCTGGACTGGGCTGGCCCTGAGTCTATCAAGGAGGGCTGCCCCCTGCCAATCCTAGTTGGGGATTGGTCAGGACTCCCTGAGACACCCTAGACAGCTCTACCTCTCTTCCCCTCGCCCCTTCTAGAATCCTCTAGAAGCAAAAGGGAGGTAAGCAAAAGATCATGCTATCTGTGAGTCACCAGCCTACTCTAGGCCATGCCCAGCCCCCCACAGATCAAAACAAACAGGCCTAGCTTACAGCTAGGCCTTATTAAATTTACGTGCAGTTACAAAAATCCAACTTCTAGCACCTACCTAAAGTAGAGGGCGCTACAGGTCCATAGTTTTAAAAACAGATTAATCCTTATTTACTGAACAGTGATCCAGAATAGTATTAGGGGATTTTAGAAACAACATAATTTACACTTATCTTATTTTTTATTGTAAAGACAGGCATCATTATTGATTTTCTAGGGTATCAAATACGGTTCCTTGTGATGAGGTATTTTTCATCGTAATTAAAAATTTTGTTTTGCCTTTGATGTACTTTAATCTTTCAGTTAATATGCTGTTTTATTTTACTTTCCATTGGTATTTACAGAAGCCTTTTCCTTTGCCAATGTTTAAAGAAACCGCTTCCAAATATGAACTATTCAGTGAGTTATTCATGACCCTACAGTGATGTTGAGTGTAACGGTATTTAATCTAACTTCCTTGTCAGATCCAGGATCGACCAGTTCAAATGAAGAATCAGTATGAAATGCAATTGGGTTATCATTCAAGAAGTCAAGTAGGGATGATTATGAAATGTCCAGAAATACAGAGCCTGGTACTGTACTGGTGCTGAAGTCCATAGGCACAAAGTGCCATTAATCAGGATTGGCAAAGCTTCCAATGTGTTTTACTCCTTTACTGACATACATGTGTCCCAACACTATCTTGCTGTCTGTGTAAAAGGCAAAAGAGTCTATGTCAAAAGTCTATTTCACATGTATAAGCTCAACAATTTCAATGACTAAGATGACTGTCCAGACTTGAACCCTTGGAATGGTATGTGCTGCTTTTTGGGGTCAACTTGGCTTTACCAAGGACACAAATGACACTTACTTCTTCTCTTGGATCTATAACTTTAAGGCAGGCTAAGGTAGCTATTTTTTCAATGGAAGAATCGGAGAATACATGGATCACTCTTCTGGTGGCGTTCATTAGGGATGCAGAAATGTATGAGTACTATATCCTATGCTTTCAGGGACTCTTTCCAAGATTATCATATTTGTTGTTTCTCTCTGAGTAACAAGGTATTATTAAAATGTGTGTTTTTAAAAGTAAGCTGTCTTAGAATAATTTAACCCTAAATGGTAAAGGGTTCTAAAATACCCAGAGGATTGCAAATGCTGTTCACATCAGAGAACTCCTAGTTTCATGAAGGGCTTGTCATAAGCTGATACTTGAAACATGAACATGTTGTGCTTGGCATCCCAACACAATCCAAGGTTACGTTGCGTAACAGGAAGATTTGTTTCTAGCTCAAATCCCTTTGCACTAACAGCATGCTGTTATAGACAATTTTGTGAAGCCTGAGGTTGGCAGTGGCAAGCATATCTTGAATTCTCTTGAGAAGATCAATTGCTTCTTCTTCTTCTATAGGCAGAGATTTGAGCTTGTCATTTATGTAAAAATTCCTTTCCACAAAATTCACGTGCATCAGAACTACATTCTTTTTCACCTTCTTGAGCTGTCCTTCTCAGCCCATAAATTACTACAGCATGTACTTTCATTTGGTAGTTCATAACTTTGTCACTGTTGTTGTTGTGATACCATCGGAAACTAAAGACATTTCTGTTGTCTTCTCGAAGGATGAAACAGGGAACATTTGCAGAATGTTGGCCATAACGGCAACTAATTCTTGTCTGTAGTGGAACAAAACTTTTATAAGACTGTTGTTCAGATGAGGCCCAATGAGAACGTTGTTGAGGGAAACACCTTCATATCAAGCACTTAAGTTGATCAGCTTTGGGGAGTGGAAGTTCCAAGAGAAAAGCCTTGTACACACGATACGAAAATCAGATGGAAAAATTCGTAAGACCACGGATTTTCAGATCGTTGGTATGGTGCTTTCGACAGCTGATTTCACTTTTTCATCAGACAAAAGCTGGATGTGCAGGCTATAAAATGTTTGCCAAATGTGAACTCCATGTCTGATTTTCAGATGGTCAGTACAAAAATCATCACACAAAAGTCAAAAGTACAAACACGCATGATCGGAATCGAGGAACAAACGGGAAGAGTTTGGTCTTGTAAACTACCATTCGTAATCTGCCCCAAGCGCCATTAAAACCTGTGGAAAGATTGTCAATGTAAACAGCTTTGAGTCTTTTGATATGTTCAGTGGACTGGGGACCTAGCCACCTGATAAGCGCATCTAGTTCTGTAGTTGTGACATTTGTGACAGTTCACTGATTGTGGTTTTGAAGATGGATTTCCAGCCTCTGTAGTTTTCGGATTTGTCATCAAACTTAGTGAGACCTGACTTGAGAAGCATTAGGTAGATTCAGGTACGGCCGTGCAATCTTAAGACGGCGTAGCCTAGCGTGTTTACACTACGCCGCCTTAAGTAAGAGAGGCAAGTACATAATTCTAAAAGCACTTACCTCCTTACTTAGGGCAGCGTAGTGTAATCGCGGCGGGCGTAAGGGCGCCTAATTCAAATTGGTTGGAGGGGGGCGTGTTGTATGGAAATGAGGCTTGACCTCAAGTTTTTTTAAGTTGTTTGCTACTGCGCATGCGCCGGGCGCCTACATTTCCCAGTGCGCATTGCGGCTAAGTACGCCGTATGGGCCTATTGATTTCGACGTGGACGTAAACAACGTAACTCCCGATTCGCGGACGACTTACGAAAACGACGTAAAAAAATTGAAACCTCGCGGCGGGAGCGGCGGCCATACTTTAACATTGTTATTCCACTTCCGCGTACATTCGTAAATCGGCGTACAAGCTCATTTACATAATCTACGCCGGCCGCAATGGAAGCGCCACCTAGCAGCCATCCGAAAAATTGCAATCTAAGATAGGACGGCGCAAGCCGGCCTATCTTAGAAATGTTTAAGCGTATCTCTGTTTGAGCATACGATTAAACATACGGCGGCGTAGATTCGGAGTTAGGTCGGCTTATCTACTGATAAGCCGGCCTAACTCTTTCTGAATCTACCTAATTGTGTCTAACAAACTGTGACATGTCTGTCTATTCAGACATTGGATGCACATTTGCATGCAGAACAATGTTAGTTACAAAGGCTGGTGCACTGATAATAAAATAACTTGTTCATACCCGACACTGGTTTAGAGTTGATTGCCATGTTAAATTGCAGCTGTAGGGCAGTATAATAGCTCCGTGGTAAGGTGTATTGTCCATTATCTGCAAAACAGTGTCCACAGTTTATGGAAAGTGATGGTGAAGCGCTGTGAACTAATAATAGAAGGGGATCTCAATACCTAACAAGTAGGTAACCCTAAAGTGAAATACATAAATAAATAAATAAATAAATAGATACTAGGTGACTATTACAGGGAAAGAAAGGTGAATAAACAACATATAATGTGAACATAAAGTGACACGAATGTACCAAGCTGGATGAACCAGAAACACAGTGGTAAAGGTGCACGGATGTGAACCAAACAGTAGCTTACACAAACTAAAATAACTGTGTACAGAAACAATGTAGAACAGAAATACGTGAAAAATGGTCTATTTAAAAAAGTGACATCCCAGAAGACAGTCCGGTGTGGCACGAATGTACCAGGCTGGATAAACCAGAGACACAGTAGTGAAGGTGCACGGATGTGAACCAAAATAACTGTGTACAAAAACAATGTATAACAAAAATGCGTGAAAAAAGTCTATTTAAAATAGTGACATCCCAGAAGACAGTCCAGTGTAAAAGTAGGCAAACTTTGGTGCGCACACCTCTTGTGGTACTAGATGCTCACCTCAGAGCCATAGCACGGATGGCTCAAAGTACCAAACAATGTCTCCCTAGGGGGTGCAGTCACACGGATTGAGGTTGAGATGAAGGGGGCTCCTCATCAAATATTCATACAAACATGGAAGCAAAAATAAATGGATAATAGCATAATCCTGTGGGAAACCTTGGCAATGATATATTACATATACACGCACTCACATTGAGGCTGTGGATAGTGGACCTATCTCCACGAACACCGCGTTCGTATCCGGAACTGGTATACTGGAGGATCACTGACAGACAAAACAACTCTCACTTCCACCTTCTCTGTATCTTCCACCTCCTGTCCGTAGTATCAGCCAGTGCTCAGGGGGTACAAGATGGAAGAAAAGAGAGGAAGGCCCATGGCGCAGTATCTTATGAAATTTATTAGAGTACAAGTAGCAGCAAAGTAAAAACTCACATTTAAAATTGGGGCAGAAGCAAAACACCTACGAGCGGCGAGCGACGGCTATGAGACGAGCTCGCCACTCGTAGGTGTTTTGCTTCTGATACGAACGCGGTGTTCGTGGAGATAGGTCCACTATCCACAGCCTCAATGTGAGTGCGTGTATATGTGATATATCATTTGCAAGGTTTCCCACAGGATTATGCTATTATCCATTTATTTTTGCTTCCATGTTTGTATGAATATTTGATGAGGAGCCCCCTTCATCTCAACCTCAATCCGTGTGACTGCACCCCCTAGGGAGACATTGTTTGGTACTTTGAGCCATCCGTGCTATTTTAAATATACTTTTTTTCACGCATTTTTGTTATACATTGTTTTTGTACACAGTTCTTTTGGTTCACATCCGTGCTCCCTCACTACTGTGTCTCTGGTTTATCCAGCCTGGTACATTTGTGCCACACCGGACTGTCTTCTGGGATGTCACTTTTTTAAATAGACCATTTTTCACGTATTTCTGTTCTACATTGTTTCTGTACACAGTTATTTTAGTTTGTGTAAGCTACTGTTTGGTTCACATCCGTGCACCTTTACCACTGTGTTTCTGGTTCATCCAGCTTGGTACATTCGTGTCACTTTATGTTCACATTATATGTTGTTTATTCACCTTTCTTTCCCTGTAATAGTCACCTAGTATCTATTTATTTATTTATTTATTTATGTATTTCACTTTAGGGTTACCTACTTGTTAGGTATTGAGATCCCCTTCTATTATTAGTTCACAGCGCTTCACCATCACTTTCCATATTTGAATTTTTTTCTGTGTAAGGCAGACTTTAGTGCCCCCCGGTGTCCAGTACAGATAGCGCAAGAGTACTACTATTTCCCACAGTGTCCACAGTTTGCTGGATAATGAGTAGGCAGAGAGTCTTGAGAGATGGCAGGCGCAGAGTACAGACATTGGTTGAGGGATAACGCTGCTGTGACTGGGGGCTGAACGTTTGGGAGAGAATGTGAGAAATATGATACATATGAGGCAACTGAGTGTCTGCTACTTTTACATCCTTCCCTTTCACTAGCAGCTTACTCTAAAACCTTTACGTTTATCATGGCTTTGGCTTGCTTTCATTGTTTCTCCAAAACATCCATGTCTGCTTTTTTTCATGCAACTTCTGCTTCCATCTCTACTTTCTTTTGTGCAGCTTCTGCATAAATTGCTTTCTTTTGGACAAAGGATGCCTAGATTTTAGAAGCATCAGCATCAGCACTGACTTTGATAAGTTGTTGGCTGTGAGTGGAAGATCTTGATTGTAGAGACTAGGTGGATATTGAGGAGGGCCTCATAGATGCAGAACAATGGGAATTAGATTCATGAAGTTGTGTGATTCTCACTTCTGCCTTTATCTTTGTAGTACTAAACTGTCTCTCTCTAAATTAATTTAATCAAATCCTTTTAATCCCTCCTGTGACTCTTCAGTGTTGTACCATGTTAATAAATAAAAGTGCAGCGCCTATACCAGGAACTCTTATAACAAGAGTTCTGAAATATTAAAGTGTAGTGAATAAATTCAAACCTATCACCGTGAATATGTAATGAACAACTCAATATACGTGACATATATATAAATGTCCATAAAGGTGAAAAAATCCAAAAGGGGCAATCTTGTAGAATCAATGTGGAAAATGTTTCTTTCAAAGAAACGTGATCCCTCCAAAGCCAAATAATGAGATACCCTTATACCGGATAGGGTGGACCCAGACTACAACATACGGTGGTGGGTCATACTTGCATGGGGGGCCGATTGCCCGATCTGGTCATTGCTGTGATAATGCTCCTCGCTTCCATTGGATTGGTAGTCTCCTCGGCAGGATGCTGTATGAATCAACCTCCAGGTGACTCACTCCACTCCAATTCAGGATAGGGACAGTGGGTGAAGCAAAACCAGCTCGTAATAGACCCAATGGGCTGCAAACATGGGGGGAAACAAGGAGAACGACTCCTCAATTTAATTCTTATGCCGGGTACACACGAGAGGATTTATCCGCGGAAGCGGTCCTCCGGACCGTTTCCGCGGATAAATCCTCTGGTGGATTTTGATCTCCTGGTTGTACTAACCAGGAGATCAAAATCTCGTCCGCGGTGACACGTCGCGCCGTCGCCGCGATGATGACGCGGCGACGTACGCGACGCGGTGATATAAGGAATTCCACGCATGCGTCGAATCATTACGACGCATGCGAGGGATGGGTTCGGACGGATCGATCCGGTGAGTCTGTACAGACCACCGGATCGATCCGCTGGAGCCGATTCCAGCGGATAGATTTCTTAGCATGTTAGGAAATTTTTATCCGCTGGAAATCGGTCGGCCCGAAAAATATCCGCAGATAAATATCCGCTGGATCGTACACACCAGCGGATCTATCCGCTGAAACCGATCCGCGGATCAATTTCAGCGGATCGATCCTCTTGTGTGTACGGGGCCTTAAAATACCAAAAAAAAAGCCAGACGTTAAATCCAAAAAATTTCAAATAGAAATTAAAAAATAATCATCACAACCACCACATCCAAAATAAAGGTAAATGTCATCAGTACACAGTTTGCGCAGTGTGGAAGTCCACACACCAATGACACCACTTCCACACTGCGCAAACTGTGTACTGATGACATTTACCTTTATTATGGATGTGGTGGTTGTGATGATTATTTTTTAATTTCTATTTGACATTTTTTGGATTTAATGTCTGGCTTTTTTTTTGGATTTTAAGAATTACATTTTACGCTATGAGAAGTCATTCTCCTTGTTTCTTCCTGTGAAGTTCCAGTGTGGGCTTCCGCCCTCACATCGCGGGATACTGGCGCATGGCCACTGCGCTGACGTCATGCAGGCGCTCAAACCGGGTAGGGGACATAAGAGCAGGACATTCATGCGCTCAGTGTTATGGATGCTGGACCCCGGGACCTCTGTGGACTTATCCAGTCCACAGTAAGTTTGCTTTACCCCTTTTAGTTACTTCTCTAGTACGCCCTTGGCTCCCTTTCACCCCCTCTCCTCATCTGTATTATCACCACGTTTAATCTTTTAATTTTTTCCATTTAGATATCACTGGCTGGCTTCACTACCCTGACACCTTCCTGGGACCCAATGTGGCCCCCCTCCCCACTGAGATTTCTCATCATTGACACCTTCTGCTGAGGCCACATGTGGCTTCATGCACATGTTTCAGTTTTGGGCTCCTGTTCCCGGGGTCCTCCCATATGCATCACTTACCTGCTTACACCCACGGTACCACACACTTTATTCCCTTTCCTTCTCCCTCATTTTACCCCTTAGTCCTATCCCTATTCCTCATCCCCACCCCCATCCCTCTTCCTCCCCTCCTCCCCCTCCCCCCCTCTTCCTGCCCCCCTCTTACTCTCCCTTCCCTGCTTTACCCTGTTCCCAATCCAATTGCTGTCCCTTTCTGCCCCCACAACCTCACACCATTTATTTTACTTTTTCATTACCGGTTTGATATCACAATTTCTAGGTAAGCGGCTGAGCCCTTGTTCCCCAATTTACTTATTGTAGTTGTTAAATGTTTTTATCATTGACTGTTTGTTATCTTAATTTTAGACATGCTTCTGATGAAGCGGCCTATAGCTGCGAAACTAGTCAAGATGATTGTCGTGACCCTCAACCCACTGTCCTTCTCCCCCTTTGGGGATTACTATATTGGTGTTGTGAATGGTCGTTATTATTTTTTATTCTGTCTCCCTTGTTGTGTCTTATTGCTGATGTATTTAATAAAAATGTTTCTTTATATTTGTTATTGTACAGTTTATATTCATTTTACCCATACTGTGATAGTCCAACTATGGCCCAAACCTCACATATTCACGGTGATACGTTTGAATTTGTTCACTACACTTTAATATTTCAGAACTCTTGTTATAAGTGTTCCTGTTATAGGCGCTGCACTTTTATTTATTCAGTTTGTTACAATTATCCTTTTGTTGTGTTGGCTGCCCACTATAGATATTTTCTATAAGTCCAGTATTTACTTTTTTTTTACTTGTACCACTTTAAGGCTGGGTTCACTAGCTGCGGCTACGGCTCGCAGCAAGGGGTCCAGTGCATCCCCGTTCTCCATTTCAGGGGAGAATCAGTTCTGAATTTTTGCCTGAATTCAGACCTGAAACAGAGACAAAGATGCACATGTCCCTTTTCCAGTGTGGACCGCGGCTGCCCGGATATGTGTGAACCAGCTCCATTGCGTGCCGGCCACTCAAAATTAGATGTAGAGAAACCTGCATCCAATTTGCATAAGTGTGAACCCAGTGTATAGTATACTAACCCAGGTTAGTATATTTAAGGTAGACATGTGCACTGCCAAAAAATTCTTTTTTTTTCGTTTTTCTTCTTTTTTTTTCGGAAATTAGGGAAATTAAAAAAAAAAAAAAAACGTTTTTGTTTCATTCGTTTTTTAATTTTTTTCAGAAATTCAGGAAAATCTAATTTTTTTTTCAGTTTTATTCATTTTTTTCGGAAATTCGGAAATTCGAAAATTCGGAATTCTGAATTTTCGGATTTCCGAAAAAACAAATAAAACGGAAAAAACGAAATTTCCGAAAAAAAAAAAACGAATGAAACGAAAATGAAAAAAACAAATTTTCTGAATTTCGGAAATTCAAAAAAAATCGGAAATTTCCCATTTTTTTAGATTTTCGAACTTTAGATTTTTGAATGTTACAATTTCGAAATTTCGAATTTTTTAATTTTCTAATTTCTTAAATTCCGAATTTCAAACATTTTCGTTTTTATAATTTTCGCATTTTTCAATTTTCAAAATTTCGAATTTTGTCATTTTCGAATATTCGAATTTTCGAAATTCGGAATTTCCATAAATCCGAATTTCGGAAATTTCGGAAATACGAAAAATTTCCAATTCGGGATTTCGGAATTTCTAAAATTCGAAAATGTAAAAAATTGAAAATTCCTGCAATTTAGAAAATTCTGAATTTCGAAAACTCGAAAATTCAGATTTTAAAAATTTGATTTTTTTAATTTTCGAATTTTTTTAATTTTTATTTTTCGAATTTTTCATTTTCGAAAATTCGAAAATGAAAAATTCGTAAATTCGAAAAATAAAAAATTTGAATATTCGAAATTTCAAAAATGAAAAATTCGAAAATTGAAAATTTCAAAATTCAAAAGTTAAAAATGTGAAAATTCGAAATTGAAAACCATCCATCGCAATTTCGAATTGATCAATTTCGAATTTTCGAAATTTCGAATATTCAAATTTTTTCTTATTTTTCGAATTTACGAATTTTTCGATTTTCTCAATATTGAAAATTCGAAAATGAAAAATTCGAAAATGAAAAATTCGAAAATGAAAAATTCGAAAATGTAAAATTCGAAAATGTAAAATTCGAAAATGTAAAATTCGAAAATGAAAAATTCGAAAAACTGTGAAATTTCGAAAATGAAAAATTCGAAAATTGAAAATTTCGAAATTGGAAAATGAAAAATTGGAAAATGAAAAATTGGAAAATTCGATATTTCATAAATTCCAAAAATTGTAAAATTTCGAAAATGAAAAATTCGAAAATTGAAAATTTCGAAATTCGAAAATGAAAAATTAGAAATTTTGAAAGTTCGAACAATGAAACATTTGAAAATGAAAAAATTAGAAATGTTTAAATTCGAAAAATAAAAAATTCTCAAATTCGAAATTTCTAAAATACAGAATTTCTAAAATTCGAAAATGTGAAAATTGAAAAAAAAAGGAAAATTTTTCGAATTTCCGAAAATCCGAATTTCCGAAAATCGTCCTTAAATATAGCCTGCAACCCAGATGCTTCTTTGTATAAATTCTTTATTGGTACAAAATAGTAGGTACAGAATCCACAGAATACTAATGCATTTTGGCCGAAATGCATTAGTTCTGTGGATTCTGTACCTACTATTTTGTATCAATAAAGAATTCATATGAAGAAATAGCCAAGTTGCTGGCTAATATCTTTAAGGACTTATGTTGTGGAAAGCCCTAGCCTGAGCACCGGCTTCCTGTTGTCATATTTCTTAACACAGCACTTGAGCTTGCGTGAGTTACTTAAACTCATAAATCTGTTGAACCTTCCAAGATCTGTAAATAATTTTAATATGTAAATACTAGCTCGTTATGAATTACTTACCTGAGATCGAAGCCCCCAAAGCGGTCCTCGATCACCGCAGCCATCTCTCCCGGAGTGAGTTCCAGGTATCGTTGCTCCTGGCCTGTGACTGGCCGGAGCAGCAATGACGCTAGTGACGGCACGATAGCCTTCACTAATGGCACGCTCAGTGCGCCTGCGCCGTTGTCTATGGCACGCATGCATCATAGACATCGGTGCCCCTTTTTTAGAAAAAATCTCCTTAACCGTGTAGGTTAACCACTTCCATACCAGGCACTTACGCAGCTTCCTGCCCAAGCCAATTTTCAGCTTTCTGCGCTGTCGCACTTTGAATGACAATTGTGCGGTCATGCTACGCTGTACCCAAACAATTTTTTTATCATTTTGTTCCCACAAATAGATCTTTCTTTTGGTGGTATTTGCTTACCTCTGCGATTTTTATTTTTTGCGCAACAACTAAAAAAATAACAAAAATTTTGAAAAAAAATAAAGTTTTTATTTTTTTCTGTTAATTTTTTTGTAAATAAGTACGTTTTCTTTTTTAATTACGGGCACCGATGAGGTGGCACTGATGGGCACTGATAGGCGGCACTGAGATGCAGGGTGTCAGACTAACACCCCTCACCACCGATCGCCGTGCTGCGCCCCCAAAGGGGGCGCGCCGGCATGAAATCCTGCAGGACGTCAATGGACGTCCAGTCAGGATTTCACAACCACTTCCCGGACGTCAATTGTCCATTGACCGGGCGGGAAGTGGTTAAGGAGATATTTCTTGGACCTACAGGTAAGCCCTAATCTAGGCTTACCTGTAGGCTAAAGTGGTCTGTAAGGGTTTACAACCACTTTAACTGTCTCTGAGAAATGTATGAAATGCTTAGCTCTGTGTCTGGAGGTTGATTTGTGAAGAACGGGCTGCTTTCTGTCTCACTTGTTTGAGAAGGCATTCAAAGCATTAATCAGAATGGCAAGTAGTAGTGCAGGCAGCTTCTTCTGTACACAGTGTTTAATGCACAACTGACTTGTATAACAGTCCCATTAGGCAGCCACTGTAGAATTGGTATAGTATGCTGTAAGATGTGATTAGCTTGCAGGCATATACATGCGTATACATACATGCGTATGACAATGTCTGCATGCTGTTTATGTGCAATATCACAGTATAATCCAGAGCTATAAAAATACATTTTTCACTGGAGCTCTATGATTTTTGGACTGTTCTACCTATCCAATCTAAGCTCTGAAGTTTGATCTCTATCACCCATAGGGTGACCACATTTCCAAACTACCATTCAGGGACACCCTCCCTTCCCAAAAATCAACTTGTGCTGTAACGAGTCACAGCACAGTGATTAGACATAAGAGGTGGGATTTATGATTTCTCCAATCACAAGCAGGGGGCATGGATTGTGCTCCTCCAGGCATTCCCGGCCAGGACAAGTACTGTCGGTGAGCAAAGCGGTGATGTGGTGGCCTTTTTTGGAGCATCAGATTGGCCCGGGGGGGGGGGGGGGCTGTGTCAGTTTCATTCCGGGAGACTGTATTGTCCTGGAATGAAGGTGCCTGGGACAGACCTGCAAAATGCGGGACTGTCCCGGGCAATCCGGGACACATGGTCACCCTAATCACCCAGTTATGGCCAGATTGCTGTAACGTACAGTTTCAGTACAATTATCAGACAGTGACTCAATCCATATGACATCTTGCTGATCATAGAAAGCTTTAATCCAAAACGTATGCAGATATGCACAGATTACCATCAGACAAAAACATCATAGTATGCCTTAGCTCCAGCAATTACTTGTGCTCCAAATAGAAACTAAAGACACACTGAAGCAGGGTGGGACTAACTGTACAGAGCGACTCCTAGCTACAGCGTGAGGTAGGAACAAAGGGCCAAATCCTCAAAAGGGATACGCAGGCGGAACTGCTGTTCAGCCTGCGTATCCCTGTGCCTATCTTTGGAACTGATCCTCAGAAGCAGTTTTCCAAAGATAGGCAGAAGATCCGACATCTGTAAGAGACTTACACTGTCGGATCTTAGGATACAGTACCGCATCCACCGCTGGGGGCATTTTGTGTCGAAATGCCGCCTAGCGTATGCAAATGAGGACTTACGGAGATCCACAAAGCTTTTCAGCTTTGTGTTTTCTGCGTAAGTTTACGTTTGCATACGTAAAATTAGTTCTGCTTTTACAAAGTGTAAACTAGTTACACCTTGTAAAAACAGACCTTTTTTTCGATCGCCGCAATTTTTTTTACATTTTGAATTATTTTTTTCGGCGCATAACTTTTTTTTTTACCCGACACAACTTTATTGTCCCGTCGCAATCCACAAAGCCCGGCGTAACGTAATTTTGCGCGCTGCCCGTCGGGAAAATGACGTCACGAGCATGCGCAGTACGGCCGGCGCGGGAGCGCGCCTCATTTAAATTGTCATCGCCCCCTGCAGAAGAGGACCGCCTTGCGCCGGAGACATTTAAGTTACACGGCCGAAAATTTCGAGGTAAGTGCTTTGTGGATCGGGCACTTAGGTAGAAATTTTAAGGCAGTGTAACTTAAATGGGAAAAGATAAGTTAGGCAGGATCTTTGAGGATTTGGCCCAAAATTATTAAATGTGTAAATTGATAATGATAGTACTGCTATGTTTACTTGTTTGGGAAATAGAAAGGTTCACGTTAACCACTTCCAGTCCAGGGCAATTCTTTAATTGTACACACACACACAATACAATTAATTAGATAATGCTTGATTAGCTGATTTCCGGCTACAGTAGCCTGGGAATTAATAATCTGAAACTGGCAGTGACAAATATTTGCTGCTTCTGGCTTTATTATTCACAGAGGAGATCAAGGAACAGATGTTCCTCAAGCTTCTCCTACTTTCACTGTTTAAGCAGTTTACCACAGTCCTGGGCTTCCCAGAGGAATGAGAGCCTGGGAACCATAGCGAGGGCATGGGGGATTTGGCATATCACTATTACTGAACAGCGGAAAGCCTGCTGAAAAGATGATACCAAGCTCATGACTGCAACTGTAACCATGAGCTTGTGTTAGCCATTTGAAGTCAAAGACATTTTAAAACAGTCTGTAGCGCTACCCCCGAAGGAGCCACTGATTTGTTATTGGGTTACAGTACCTTAATGTGGCGTATGGGTGCAGTTGGAGAACAAAGCAGTAAGCGAAGGTCCAGACAGTGAATAAAGAGTTTTCCAATGCTTTATTCCAGGCCAAACACGGCCAACATCAACATTAAGTGGGAAGAGCAGGTTGATGAAGAAAAAGGAGAACCTTGCAGTGTCAGGCCCGGATATTAATTGAGCAGTACTTGCTATGTCAGCATCCGGGGACAGCCTCTCTCCCTCCCTCCCTGCCACACATCCCACGCCCCGCACTCGCAGCACGGGCATTAAAATAGGAATAGTAAGCCGACAGGGACTGCCTCTCTCCCTCCCTCTCTGCCACATATCCCACCCCCTGCACTCACAGTGCGGGCATTACAATAGGAATAGTCAGCCACCTATGGAACACCCCTCTCCCTCCCTCCTTGCTGCACATCCCGCCCCCCGTACTCGCAGCGCAGGCATTACATTAAGAATAAAGTAGTTAGCCACAGAGGACTGCCCCTCTCCCTCCCTCCCTGCCACACATCCCACCCCCTGCACTCACAGTGCGGGCATTACAATAGGAATAGTCAGCCACCTATGGAACACCCCTCTCCCTCCCTCCTTGCTGCACATCCCGCCCCCCGTACTCGCAGCGCAGGCATTACATTAAGAATAAAGTAGTTAGCCACAGAGGACTGCCCCTCTCCCTCCCTCCCTGCCACACATCCCACCCCCCGCAGTATGGGCATTTCAACAGAAACAGTCAGCTGCCTGGGACCGCCCCTCTCCACCTCCCTCCAGCTGCATGTCTAAGGAGTGGGGCGGTGCATGCCTCAAGCCAGTTCTCAGTTTGCACTGATGCCTGACCCCCCCTGGCTGCAGGACAGAAGTGAATGGTAACTATGGCAATGTACTGTGATTGAAAGCAGCACATGTGCTTGAGGGGGTTGGAGGCATTGAACAAGATGTGTGCTGGGAGAAAAGGGGGGATAGAGAGCATAGATGTGCTGCATTGGAGGGAGTGGGTGTAATTCGAGGCATAGGTATAATGGATTGGGTGGGGGTAGAATTGGAGGCATAGGCTGAATCATACTTATGCCTCCAATTTCACCACCCCTGCCAATCTATCATACCTATACCTCCAATTTCACTGCATTGCATTGGGGCTGCATTGATGGGCACTGATCAGGATGCACTGATCAGGATGCATTGATGGGCACTGATCAGGCTGCATTGATGGGCACTGATCGGGCCACATTGATGGGCACTGGTAAAGATGCACTGATGGGCACTGGTAAAGTTACATTTGATGGGCACTGGTAAATCTGCATTTGATGGGCACTGATCAGACTGCATTGATGGACACTGGTGAGGCTGCATTGATGGGCTCTGATCGGGCCGCATTGATGGGCACTGATCAGGATGCATTGATGGGCACTGATCAGGCTGCACTGATTGGGCCGCATTGATGGGCACTGGTTAAGCTGCATTTGATGGGCACTGATCAGACTGCATTGGACACTGGTGAGGCTGCATTGATGGGCACGGGTGAGGCTGCATTGATGGGCACTGATCGGGCCGCATTGATGGGCACTGATCAGGATGCATTAATGGGCACTGAACAGGCTGCACTGATAAGGCTACATTGATGGGCACTGATTGGGCCGCATTGATGGGCACTGATTGGGCCACATTGATGGGCACTGGTAAAGCTTCATTTGATGGGCACTGATCAGATTGCATTAATGGGTTCTGGTAAAGCTGCATTGATGGGCACTGGTGAGGCTGCATTGATGGGCACTGGGGAGGTTGCATTAATGGGCATTGGTGAGGCTGCATTGATGGGCATTAATGCGGCTGCACTGAAAAGGTGGCACTGATAAGCTATGCTGTACCGATGGGCACTGATAGGCTGCGTTGATGGGCACTGATGAGGCTGCACTTTGTTCATATTTATTTTTGGAACTTATTTCTGCATAAAACATTTAACAGTGTTATTTCATGAGATTATTTACGAGGGTGTGTTTAGGGGTGGAATTATGGGCGGAGCAGGTTAGCTGGTGGCGAGTAACTCAAAAGGCCTGGCTAATAGCTCAGGACTTGAAATGTTGAGCCCTGCTACAACTATATCTATACTATTGAAATTTTGAGGGCTACTCTGAAGTCTCTGACAATGTCCAAGCAATGTAGGGAGATTTCCTAATACTACAGATCAATCCGCCAGTCAAGTCCCCCCTGGTTCCCATGGGACCTGAATCTAGTATTATCTGTGTTGCAGAAGCAACCCTTTGAACCTATTCGCCAGATTCCGCTGATACTTTTAGGCAGGAAATTGGCTTTTTTGGTTGCTATCTCTTCGGTTAGAAGAGCATCGGAATTAGCAGCTCTTTCTTGCAAGGAGCCTTATTTAGTTTGTCATAAAGACAAAATTGTACTGCGACCCCAACCTGCCTTTTTACCCAAGGTGGTGTCGGCTTTTCATTTCCAATCAGGACATTGTCCTGCCTTCTTTTTTTCCGAATCCGCAGACAGCGGAGGAAAGGTTGTTACACTCTCTAGATCTTGTGAGAGCTATAAAGGTAGGCAACCCGCTCAGATACGCAAGACAAATATTTTGTTTATTTTGCCGGATGGTCCAAAGAAGGGACAAGCGGCGTCAGGATCCACTATCTCCATGTGGATCCGACAGACAATTTTTCAAGCCTATGGTTTAAAGAATAGGACTCCTTCTTTTTCTGTTAAGGCGCACTCAACCAGGGCGATAAGTGCTTCATGGGCAGTGCACCACCAGGCTTCAGTGACTCAGATCTGTAAAGCTGCAACTTGGTCCTCAGTCCAAACATTTTCCAAAGTCTATCAGGTGGACGTGAGAGGACAGGAGGATGCCGCCTTTGGGCGAAGTGTGCTGCAGGCAGCGGAATAGAGCTTCTAGTCTCTGACGGGCTGCTTGATCTGTGTCTCCCCCCTTCATATAGGGCATTGCTCTGGGACGTCCCATTATGTAAAGACTTAGGCTCTGTTTCCCGTGGCGTACGATAAAGATAATATGATTTTTAAAACAGCTTACCTGTAAAATCCTTTTCTTTGAATACACCACGGGACACAGAGGTCCCACCCTTCTTATGGGAGACCTTATTGCTTTGCTACAAAACTGAGGTACTCCCCGGATGGGAGAGGCTACATGGAGGGGAACGGTCTCCGATTGGTTGTGCCAGTGTCCAATCACCTCTGGTGAGCATATAACCCACTATGTAAAGACTTAGGGCCAGATTCACGTAGAAGTGCGGCGGCGTAACGTATCGTAGATACGTTACACCGCCGCAAGTTTTCATTGCAAGTGCCTGATTCACAAAGCACTTGCAATGAAAACCTACGCCGGCGGCCTCCGGCGCAAGCCCGCATAATTCAAAGGGGCGTGTGCCATTTAAATTAGGCGCGCTCCCGCGCCGGACCTACTGCACATGATCCGTTCTGAAATTCACGCCGTGCTTTGCGCGAACTGAGGTAATTTTTTCGAACAGCGACATGCATAGTGTACTTCCGTATTCCCGGACGTCTTACGCAAACGACGTGAATTTTTAAATTTCGACGCAGGAACGACGGCCATACTTTATACAGCACATACGTGTGCTGTGTAAAGTTAGGGCACCCAAAACGACAACTAAGTTTGCGACGGGAAACTAGACTAGCAGCGACGTAGCGAACGCGAAAAACCGTTGTGGATCGCCAAAACTCCTAATTTGCATACCCGACGCTGGTTTACCATGCGAACTCCCCCCAGCGGCAGCCGCGGTACTGCATCCTAAGATCCGACAGTGTAAAACAATTACACCTGTCGGATCTTAGGGATATCTATGCGTAACTGGTTCTATGAATCAGTCGCATAGATACTCTGAGAGATACGACGGAGTATCTGAGATACTCCGTCGTATCTCCTTTGTGAATCTGGGCCCTAGGCTCCGTGTCCGTGGTGTACTCCAAGAAAAGGATTTTACAGGTAAGCGGTTTTAAAAATCCAATTTTTTTATTCTCAAGGCACCCCACTCTAAGGTTTGGTTCACATTCCTGAGTGTCAGAAACACATACAAAATCGCACATGTTCCTGACACGCAGACAAACACACTTCTCTTTAGAAGATGTGCCATTAATTCTTATTAGAATATCCAATCATTGGCAAATGCCATGCATTTTTGATGCAGTGTGACTTTAAATAAAGGGTCAGCGACTTCTGTCCCCGCATTTCTGCGGGTAGGGCATCCCATTGAAATGAATGGGCTGCCCTACAAAGAGCATAGAAGGGAACAGAAGGGGGTGCCACAACTTGCGGTCAGTTTACTGCAGAAGTTCTCTTCCCCTCCACCTCGCTCACCTTCTGGGACAAGTCACAGGTCCCAGACGGCTGCAGGGCCATTCACAATGCGCAGCGCAGCAGGCAGCCGGCTGTGAAGATGCAAGGAATCACAAACGGCTGTCCACAGTAAACATGCTGATGCCAGGGACCCGAAGACTGTAGAACAACTGGTTTGGGTGAGGATGGCACTTGACCCATGGACAAGTGAGTGTCCTTTTATTAAGAATCAGCAGCTACAGTATGTGTAGCTGCGGACTTATTTTTTTTCAATGAGGGTGAAGAACTGCTTTAATGACAATTACATTTCAAAAATCAAAAACATGAAAAAAATAACACATACAATACAAAAACAATACTCATATTATTAAAAACAAAGCCATTTAATATTGTGAACATAAAAATATGCATTTATAAAACACATTTTTTTCTGATTTATTTTTAATTGTAAAAACAAAGTGAGAACAAAGCAAACAATAATTTATAACTATCTGGTAACAGACAAAGCAGCACCATGCATTGTATAGAACTAGAAATGTAGCAGCTGACTCCAGCCCTGGATGACTGTACTGCAAACCTATTGTCAAATGAAAAATCGATGCATTTTTCTATGGGACTAATAGCAGATGAAAGGAATGCTGCAATGCAATTATCTCATTTTGTGCACAGCTCCAAATGTTTGCATGTTAGCACGCATTCTTGCATTTTGAACACTTGTCAAACATTTCATGAATGAAGCTTACAAAGCTGCTTTTAGAACTCTTAAATATTTATGTGTCTTAGCACCTGATTGAAAACAAAGAGAATGTAGTGATTAAAAAAATAAAAAAAAGCAGGACTGCGAATACGACATGTGGCCTGGATTTCACTATTAAACTTGCTTTATTATCAACATAATAAACGCTGGTTGTTGGTTTCAAAGATCAAAACTGGAACAGGCGGAAGTAACAAAGTTTTTAAATTTCTTTTCCATGCATAAGCTTGGTTTATTAATCCTGCATCAATGACCTGAGGGCCTCAGCAGCTTCAACTGTCACGGTCATCTTACCAATTATTTTTTCTCCAGACACGGAATCATAAACTGGATCAGGAAACAAAAAGAAAAAAAGTTAGAAAAAAGCCAAGTGTACACGGACTGTCAGCTACATTTTGCTTTGATTCACAGCATAACATCAACCAGAATCCATATTATAGTTTATACTGAACCTCTTATCTAAGTATGTCTTGTCTATACAGGCTGTTATGCATTCCATCACCGAACACTTTCAAAATGAATCACCTGACACAAACATTGTTTAAATTCATAGTAAAAACCGATGGACTGGGAGAGCATAAAAAGGCCTTCTTGCCTTTGGCACAAGACACCTAATAAAGGAGTGACTGCTCACCACTGTGCCCAGCTAGTTACCAAACAGCCAAGGCATATGAAACATGGAAAATACTAAATCAAAGCCAAATACCAAACCTAGGTTTCCAAATACTATAGTGTCCTACAAAGTAGTCCAGCCATTACACCCACACAAAAAGAAAACTGCATTATCACAGATATGAGATTTATTATTAAAACCTTAAAGGAGTTGTAAATAAAAAAAAAATGTATGCTGAAATGACTGTTTACAGGGTACAGAGACATAATAGTTAACTGATTCCTTTTTAAAACGATTAAAAATAGATACAAATCAATCAAACAATGTACCTGTAGTTTCTAGTTTCGTTTTTGCATGTCGTTTCCTGCCTCTCTGCTGTACAGAGCCACAGAGCCAATACAGGGCAGTGATGGTTTGGAAAACGAAACTGATTGGTGCTGAGGGGTTTTAGACACACAGTAATCACACCTCCTTGAAGTTAGTGACCACAGAGAGAAAGCTCCCAGCACTGTGGTTATCAGGAAACAGACAACCAGGAAGTGTGGGGATCAGAGAAGAATTACAGCAACTTGAGAGCAAAAACGAACAATGAGGACATGAAAACAGCACTGCATTAAAGTGGAGGTTCACCCTAAAAACACATTTTTAACATTAAAGCTAGCATAGTAAGGGCATATACTTTCGGCAGGTTTTTTTTTTTTCTCCGTACTTACCTTTATATTCTGATTTTGTCCAGGGCTTCCGCGTTCTGATGACTCCGGGACTGGGCGTTCCTATCCCTGCCTCAGGGTTCCGATGACTGCTGGACTGGGCGTTCCTATCCTTCGGTTCGATGATTGACGGCTTGTGAAACAGGTGACCTGTTGTACAACGCGCATCACCAGATTTCCGGAAATAGCCGAGCTGCGAGTCGGCACGATACGGCGCCTACGCCCGCCGTGTAGAGCTGACTGCGCAGGCGCCATATAGTGCCGACTCGCAGCTCGGCTATTTCCCGACATCTGGTGACGCGCGTTGTGCGACAGGTCACCTGTTTCACAAGCCGTCAATCATCGAACGGAAGCATAGGAACGCCCAGTCCCGCAGTCATCGGAACCCGGAAGCCCTGGACAAAAACAGAATATAAAGGTATGTACGGAGAAAAAAAAAACCCGCCCTTACTATGCTAGCTCTGCTAGATGTAATATTAAAAAAATAAATAAATTGGGTGAACCCCCGCTTTAAGGTAAAGGAAGCTATTAAGATAAAAAAAAAAAAATTCCTTTACAAACCCTTTAATACTACATGTGTATAATACCCTAGCAGCTGAACACAAAGTGGGGGTGCTTTGGTCGACACGTCATTTCCACTATTGGGAACGCACACCCGTATCCATATGGAGATAGTGGGTGGGGCACAGTTCCGATCAGTACTCAAACTGCTTATGATCCAGGGTGCTGGGATGGGCACTTCACAGTATGAGTGGATAGGTTTTGTGTGTTTTACACACATTTAAAATAAATTGTATTACACTGCATTTTCTGCCTTGACTATCCATTTACCGATGTAAAAGGTGGAAGCAGAGGGATTCATTCACATGTGGCAAACGAAAACGCATATAGACCTACTTATTAATTATATGATATATTCATTTTATATACAGTACAGACCAAAAGTTTGGACACACCTTCTCATTCAAAGAGTTTTCTTTATTTTCATGACTATGAAAATTGTGGATTCACACTGAAGGCATCAAAACTATGAATTAACACATGTGGAATTATACATAACAAAAAAGTGTGAAAGAACTGAAAATATATTTCATATTCTAGGTTCTTCAAAGTAGCCACCTTTTGCAGCAGACACATCTCTAGAACTGTTAAGAGGAGACTGTGTGAATCAGGCCTTCATGGTAGAATATCTGCTAGGAAACCACTGCTAAAGAAAGGCAACAAGCAGAAGAGACTTGTTTGGGCTAAAGAACACAAGGAATGGACATTAGACCAGTGGAAATCTGTGCTTTGGTCGGATGAGTCCAAACTTGAGATCTTTGGTTCCAACCCCTGTGTCTTTGTGTGACGCAGAAAAGGTGAACGGATGGACTCTACATGCCTGGTTCCCACTGTGAAGCATGGAGGAGGACGTGTGATGGTGTGGGGGTGCTTTGCTGGTGACACTGTTGGGGATTTAATCAAAATTGAAGGCATACTGAACCAGCATGGCTACCACAGCATCTTGCAGCGGCATGCTATTCCATCCGGTTTGCGTTTAGTCGGACCATCATTTATTTTTCAACAGGACAATGACCCCAAACACACCTCCAGGCTGTGTAAGGGCTATTTGACCAAGAAGGAGAGTGATGGGGTGCTACCTCTTGAAGCTCATCAAGAGAATGCCAAGAGTGTGCCAAGCAGTAATCAAAGCAAAAGGTGGCTACTTTGAAGAACCTAGAATATGAAATATATTTTCAGTTGTTTCACACTTTTTTGTTATGTATAATTCCACATGTGTTAATTCATAGTTTTGATGCCTTCAGTGTGAATCTACAATTTTCATAGTCATGAAAATAAAGAAAACTCTTTGAATGAGAAGGTGTGTCCAAACTTTTGGTCTGTACAGTATAAGGGTCTACAAAGTTGAGTGCAATGTGAAGTGGTGGAGAAAGAGTGAGCATAAATGAGGAGGTGCGCTGGTTGGAGTGACCAAAATACCAATTTGTCTTTACTTTTGCATTTGTTAAGCACCGGAAACCATTTAGACTTTAAAGTTGGAATTGCCACTTACTTGTTTTCACAAATATGGATGCCGTAAAAAGAAGGGGGATCCTTGTTTGTGGCATGAATTTGAAATATCATAGTGGGCACTACAGCACTTTCAAATATATTGATGTTATATTTACACATTTTTATACACCCCATTTATTAGCCTGTTGCACAATTATAGAGTTATAAGGTTTAATGTATGTATACATGTATGCATATCAGAATATATAATGAAAATTATTAAGCAAGTTGTATATTTAAAGCTTAACTACTAGCCGACCAGCCACCGTCATTATACGGCGGCAGGTCGGCTCTCCTGGACGAGAGCTCGTAGCTATACGTCCGCTCTTCGAGCGGCCACTGGGGGCGCGTGCGCGCCCCCCGCTCGCCCCCGACTCCCGTGCGTGTGCCCGGCGGGCTCGATCGCCGCCGGGCACCCGCGATTGCTCGTTACAGAGCGGGGACCGGGAGCTGTGTGTGTAAACACACAGCTCTCGGTCCTGTCAGCAGGGGAAATGCTGATCTTCTGTTCATACTTCCCCGCCCCCTAGTGTTAACCCCTTCACTGCCAGTGGCATTTTTATAGTAATCCAATGCATTTTTATAGCACTGATCGCTATAAAAATGCCAATGGTCCCAAAAATGTGTCAAAAGTGTCCGCCATAATGTCGCAGTACCGAAAAAAAATCGCTGATCGCCGCCATTACTAGTGAAAAAAATATATTAATAAAAATGCCATAAAAATACCCCCTATTTTGTAAACGCTATAACTTTTGCGCAAACCAATCAATAAACGCTTATTGCGATTTTTTTTAACGAAAAATATGTAGAAGAATACATATCGGCCTAAACTGAGGAAAAAAAAAATGTTTTTATATATTTTTGGGGGATATTTATTACAGCAAAAAGTAAAAAATATTTATTTTTTTCAAAATTGTCGCTCTATTTTTGTTTATAGCGCAAAAAATAAAAACCGCAGAGGTGATCAGATACCACCAAAAGAAAGCTCTATTTGTGGGAAAAAAAGGACACCAATTTTGTTTGGGAGCCACGTCGCACGACCGCGCAATTGTCAGTTAAAGCGGCGCAGTCCCGAATCGCAAAAAGTGCTCTGGTCTTTGGGCAGCAATATGGTCCGGGGGTTAAGTGGTTAAAGCATTTGTTAAACCAAAAAATAATATTGATCCTGTTTCTTTAAAAGCATGTTATACAGCACAGTACTTGTGCTGTGTGATTTGGCCCCCTGTAACACCTGTAATACATGGTTGATCATGCCAGTTTCGGCCCTCCCCCTGTAAACTGACCATGGTGTATCATGGCTTCTGAGCGGCTTTGAGACCGCAAAACTAGTTGAGATATGCTATCCGTGAACAATCATCCCAATGTTTTCTTCCCCCCTTTGGGCACCATTATGCTGGTGATATTCACTGATTGTTCATTTTAATATGTAGTTGATTATGTATATTTTTGTTTGATTGCATATTAATTTTGTATAAATAAAACGTTATATTTTTTACTCATTATACATACTTTATTTATATCAATTACACCTGTACCGCAATAGTCCATATTCCCTTTTTTTTCTGGGGGACCAGTCCCTTATTTGGTTATTTCATAGCTATTTGGATGATGGTACATTCCTGTCTTATTTTTAATTCACTTCCTATATCTAGGGGCTGTATACTCCCTTATACATTAAACTAAATTAAATACAGGAGTTAATGAAATTGATTCATTCAGTTTGTTTTGTTGTGATTAGCTGTGATTGGTCAGAGCTAATCACATGGTACAGTGGGCTGCGATTGGCCCAGCCTGTACCATGTGATCACACTGACCAATCACAGCTAGCAACACAATTGTATTCAATGGATGGCTTGAAAGTAGTCATCCATTGTGCACAACTGTCATGTGATAGGTTACAGCGGTCACATGGTGTCGGCAGCGGGCTGGCACAGTGATCAGTCATCGGCTGTGCCTGCCCAGATCGTTGAGAGGTTCCCACCTGTGTCATCTTGCCAAAATGAAATCTCTTACCTGTCTCATTTCACAATCCAGTGCTGCCCTGGCTGCAACTCTTTCTTTTTTTACTTCTGCTCTCACAAGAAACTCTAAACTCTGAGAGCATCAGAAGCCATAGGCTTTACAACTATTTTATCTCTTATTAAAAGCATACCACTTCCAGGATTGCTGTGTTTTCATTACTTTTAATATGCTCTAATACATTGTGATCACAAACAAAAGAAATATGCAGAAATGTGCATATATTAAGGCAAGGTTCACACTGCTGCAATCCAATTTCCAGTGCAACTTGGACATGGTTTGCATATTCTATGGGTCCAAAATCACGCTGTAATCACACCAAAGTAGTATAGGCACCTTTTCCAAAATGGCACCATGCCAAGTTGCATTTATGTGAATTGGCACCAGTGAAAACATTGTGATTTCCATTGTCATGCAATTCTGTGTAACTCAAGTTGCATCTGAAATCGCTCTGGTGTGATGGGAGCCTAAGGCTTTACAGAGAGAGACTTTGAAAAGAAACATTAGCACTCAGTACTACAGTAGGTGAACTCGATATTGTGTCAATCTCGCTCCCTTTCTCGGCGAGATTGACCACCTACGAGCCCCATCGCGGGAGCCAGCGCCGAGCTGGCTTGCCGCGATGGAGACAGAGCCGTCATAGAAGCGACGGGAGATCCGACTTGGATTCCCGCCAGTTCTACACGTGTGCGGCGTTTGTTATGAATCCTGAGGGGGAAGTCCCCGCCGGATTTTAAATAAAAATCTGGCATGGGTTCCCCCCTCAGGAGCATACCGGGCCCTTAGGTCTGTTATGGGATGTAAGGACAGCCCCCCTACGCCGAAAAACGGCGTAGGGGGTCCCCCTACAATCCATACCAGACCCGTACCCAAAGCACGCTACCCGGTCGTCCCATCATGCTCTGTACCTACCCATGTGATACCTACCCACGTGGGTAGGTACAGAGCATGATGGGACTGTGAGGCCTATATAGGTCCGATGCAAGGCGCGCATCCGTCATTTCAGCGAGAAGAGCCGGCGTGTCAACATCTGGAGAAGTGAAGAAGATGACGTCACAGCCCGGAAGAAGAAGAATACTTCACAGCACGGAAGAAGAAGATAGACGTTCAGCGCTGAAGGCGAAGGCACCGGACAGCTGGAGGAAGAACCGGGGTGCGCCGAGTCAACAGCGGAAAGCGGCGAACATAGAAGGAGACCCCCGGAGAGTTGAGAAGACCCCCCGGATAGAGGAGAAGACCCGTCGGGATAGCGGAAGAAGAAGCCCCCCCGCCGAAGATGCCGGAGGAAACCCGCTGGGGGGTGGGGGCTTTTTTAAAAGCGACCCCCCCCGGCGGTGGAAGAGAACCAGACGGCGGCCCCCACCCACCCGAAGACGTCAAAGAAGAAGCCCCCCCTGGTAAACAGAGCTAATAAAGAAGACAGGGGGGCCTCCAGAGCAGAAAAATAAATTATTTTAAAAACCTTGTGTGGTGTGTTTATTAACTTTGAAATCTTTCCTACAGGTGAATGGGTAGGGGTATGATGTACCCCATATCCATTCACTTAGGGTGGGGGGCCGGTATCTGGGGGCCCCCTTATTAAAGGGGGCTCCCAGATTCCGATAAGCCTCCCGCCCGCATACCCCGACAACCAACGGCCAGGGTTGTCGGGAAGGGGCCCTGTCCTCATCAACATGGGGACAGGGTGCTCTGAGGTGGGGGGGCCGCAGTGCGCCCCCCTGCCCCAGAGCACCCAACCCCCCCATGTTGAGGGCATGCAGCCTGGTACGGCTCAGGAGGGGCGCTCGCTCGTCCCCACTCCCTTCCTGGCCGGCCGGGTAGCATGCTTTGGATACGGGTCTGGTATGGATTGTAGGGGGGCTCTCCTTACAACCCATAACAGACCTAAGGGCCCGGTATGCTCCTGAGGGGGGAACCCATGCCGGATTTTTATTTAAAATCCGGCGGGGACTTCCCCCTCAGGATTCATAACAAACGCCGCACACGTGTAGAATTGGCGGGAATCCAAGTCGGATCTCCCGTCGCTTCTATGACGCGCTTGCTGGGATGTGCTGTCACTATTCCAGTGAGTGCGAGATCTCGGCACCACGTCGCCGAGAATCAGCGCGATGCTGTCGTGCTGAAAACACAATATCACAAACACCTACTGTACGTGTATAGTAAATCACATCCACACTTCAACAGATATGCCTGTTGTTAAATCACTACTAACTTGGATGTTTACAATAATTATTTTATTATATTCCTGACATTTTTGGCAATTATTTCAGGTACTATACTACAAATAGTATAGATGAATTATAACAAATTAAACCTACTTTTCAATTTCTGGTGGATGATGTCTTTGCCAGTCTGTAAGATTTCTTTCAGGCTGATACTACTAAATCCAATATCGTCACACTCAAGATCTTGTTCATCCTCTGGTGGATCACTAACCACTGTAAATTTAATACTGAAAAAAAAAATAATAATCATCAAAAAGGAAACAAAACAAAAACAACGTTGGTACCAACCAAAAGTTTATTTAAGTAAAAATAACTGCAAAACATAAAATCTCCCAACTCAAAAAACATTTTCCCTAAATAAAGCTTGAGTCATTATAGGAGGAAGGATGGGTTTCCTCCAGTGATGATGAGCTTGACAATGTGGAACCATGGAGAAGAAATGCAGGCCTATGTATTCATCAATAAAGTTTCTGTTATGATTCCATTTGACCCTGTTGCTGATTCTCCCTCAAAGACATTATTTGAGACTTCTGTCTCATCCACCTCTTCTTCTCTTTATCTGTGTCTATCCAACCTGTGGTCGAATGTGCCCAACCTTAACTCTATTAGTCCAAGATTATTCTACATAGAGAGGAAAGATTCAACATTATAGACAGTGTTGGGGTAGACCATTCGACATGAACGACGAAGATTCGACAAAGCAGCAAAAAAAAGAGATTTTTAATACAGCTTACCTGTAAAATCTTTTTCTTGGAGTACATCACGGGACACAGAGCGGCATTCATTACTATATGGGTTATATGGAGTACCTTCAGGTGTAGACACTGGCAATCTCAAACAGGAAATGCCCCTCCCTATATAACCCCCTCCCATAGGAGGAGTACCTCAGTTTTGTAGCAAGCAGTATGCCTCCCAAAATGGTCCTCAAAAAAGAGGGGTGGGAGCTCTGTGTCCCGTGATGTACTCCAAGAAAAAGATTTTACAGGTAAGCTGTATTAAAAATCTCTTTTTCTTTATCGTACATCACGGGACACAGAGCGGCATTCATTACTATATGGGATGTCCCAAAGCAATGCTTACAATGAGGGGAGGGAGAACATCTCCAAGACAAAAGGATTTAATTTAGAGATATACTCAAATCATAATAAATCCAACTTAGTTGAGAAAAATAAAAATTTTAAATTTAACTCGAACAAGAGGAGCCCCCGGAATCCGAGGGTCTCAAACTGCAGCCTGCAGCACTGCCTGCCCGAAGGCAGTATCAGTATTCCTTCTTACGTCCAACTTGTAGAATTTTGTAAACGTGTGGACAGAAGACCAGGTTGCCGCCTTGCAAACTTGAGCCATAGAGATCTGGTGGTGTGCTGCCCAGGAGGCGCCCATGGCTCTAGTAGAATGAGCCTTTAATGATACTGGAGGAGGCAACCCTTTCAAGCCGTAGGCCTGAGTGATTAATTGCTTAATCCACCTAGAAATGGTGGACTTTGCAGCTGCCTGCCCCTTCTTGGGCCCATCCGGTAGAATGAACAGCACATCTGTCTTCCGGATCTTCTTTGTAGCTTTAAGATAGGCCTTCATGGCCCTGACAATATCCAAGGTATGCAGCAACCCTTCCTTTCTGGAAGTAGGTTTAGGGAAGAAGGATGGTAATACCAAATCCTGGTTCAAATGAAAACTGGATATGACCTTCGGAAGGAAGGAAGGATGAGGGCGGAGAACGACCCTGTCCTTATGAAAAACAAGATATGGTTCCTTACAGGATAAGGCTGCCAGCTCCGAAACTCTTCTTGCGGAAACTATGGCAACCAAAAATACTAACTTCCTTGTCAGTAGAACCAAAGGAATATCAGCCAACGGCTCAAACGGTTGTTTCTGTAAACTTGACAGAACAAGATTTAAATCCCACGGACAAAGCGGGGATTTAACTGGAGGTCTAATACGTAAGACCCCTTGAAGGAAGGTCTTAACCAGCGAGTGGGTGGCCAGCGGCCGCTGAAACCACACTGACAGAGCAGAAATCTGTCCTTTGATTGTGCTTAATGCCAATCCTTTATCCACTCCTAGCTGGAGAAAACTTAATACTCTATCGATGGTAAATTTGCGAGAAAGCCATCGCTTGGACTCACACCAGCCTACATAGGCCTTCCAGACCCTGTAATAAATCACCCTAGAGACCGGTTTCCTGGCTCTGATTAGGGTAGAGATTACTTTCTGAGACAGACCTCTACCCCTGAGAATCAGGGATTCAGCTTCCAGGCCGTCAAATTTAGATGCCGTAAGGCAGGGTGGAGGATCGGACCTTGCGATAGCAGGTCTGGCCGTAGAGGAAGAGTCCAAGGGTCTCCCACTACCATCCTTAAGATTAGTGAGTACCATGCCCTTCTGGGCCATGCTGGAGCTACCAGGATGACTGGTATGTGCTCCACCCGGATCCTGCGCAGCAGGCGGGGTAGTAACTGGAGCGGGGGAAACGCATAAAGAAGTTTGAACTGATGCCAAGGGCAAACCAACGCATCGGTTCCGCAGGCCATCGGATCCCTTGAGCGGGACATGAACCTGTCTAGTTTCTTGTTGAGTCTCGATGCCATGATATCCACGTCCGGCACTCCCCATCTTTGGCAGAGTGCTTGAAAGACTAGTGGATGCAGAGACCATTCCCCCGGCCATAGAGTCTGGCGGCTTAAGAAGTCCGCCTGAAAGTTGTCCACTCCTGGAATGAATATTGCCGATATGCAGGGCACATGAGCCTCTGCCCATAGAAGAATCAAGCTCACCTCTCTCTGAGCGGCTTGACTCCTGGTTCCCCCTTGGTGATTTATGTGTGCCACGGCCGTGGCATTGTCTGATTGAATTCTCACCGGGAACCCCTGCAATTTTGACGTCCAAGCCCTGAGGGCTAGTCGAGCAGCTCTGAGCTCCAAGATGTTGATGGGCAACTGCTTCTCTGGCTTTGCCCAAGTACCTTGGCGAGTGCAACCATCCAAAATTGCTCCCCAGCCCGTCAGGCTGGCGTCTGTGGTCACTATCTTCCAAGCCACTGGGCTGAAAGACCTCCCCTTCAGTAGATTCTGAGGGTCTAACCACCAACACAGACTTTGTCGGACTCTTGATGAGAGCGGCAACGGGATATCCAAGGCCTGTGGCCTTCTGCTCCATGCTGACAGGATGGCTGCCTGTAGGATGCGAGTGTGGCTCTGGGCGTATGGTACCGCCTCGAATGTGGCCACCATCTTGCCTAGTAACCTCATACATAGGCGAATAGTCGGTTCTTTCTTGCTTAGAACCAGTAGGATTAATTCCTTGATGGCTTTTACCTTCCTCAGAGGTAGGAACACTCCTTGTTGTTCTGTGTCTAATCTCATGCCGAGATATTCCAACTGCTTTGTGGGCTGGAAAGCTGACTTTTCTCGATTTAGGACCCAGCCGAACCTCTCGAGGTATTGGACCGTGAGGGCCACTGCTCACTCCAAGCCGGGAGACGAGTGATCTATGACTAGGAGGTCGTCCAGGTATGCTAGGATCGTGACCCCTTGGATCCTTAGTTTGGCTAGGATTGGAGCTAGGACCTTCGTGAACACCCGGGGGGCCGTAGCCAACCCGAAGGGAAGCGCCACGAATTGGAAGTGACGCGAAGCCACCATGAAGCGTAGATATCTTTGATGTGGCTGATAAATTGGAACATGAAGGTAGGCATCCTTTATGTCTATGGACGCCATGAAGTCGTCCTTCTGGAGTGTGGCAGCTGCTGACCGCACGGATTCCATCCGAAATGAGCGGATCTTTAGATATGCATTTACCATCTTTAGGTCCAAAATTGGCCTGACATCTCCATTGGATTTTGGGATGATGAATAGGTTGGAGTAGAAACCCAGCCCCTGTTCCAGGACTGGTACCTCTACTATTACTTCCTGGGAAAGTAGATGATCTAATGCCGATCTTAATGCGGCTCCCTTTTCCGGATCGTTTGGAATCCTCGACTTCTGGAAATGAGGAGGAGGAAACCTTAGGAAATCTAATTTGTAGCCTGTGGCCACGGAAGACCGTACCCACTCGTCGGGAATGCTGGCTTCCCAAATCTCTGAAAAGAGTCGCAGCCTTCCCCCCACCTTCGTGGGTGGGGGCGCCCCTTCATAAGGTTGGCTTGGGGGCTGGTTTTGCTGGTTTGCGAAACCACTGCCTTTTGCCTCTAACAGCCTGTCCTTGTGATCTGCTGTTGAAGCCGAAGTTTGCTTTTGCAGGAGGCCGTCGATACTGCTTGGCATTAGAGGGCCCCTGCCCAGGGGAATACTGTCGTTTAAACGCAGGTCCCTGAACCTTCTTCTTAGTTGGCAAGAGAGTACTCTTGCCGTTTGAAATGGTCTGAATGTATTTATCTAGGTCTTCTCCGAAGAGTCGTCCTCCATGGAAGGGGAACCCTACCAGGAGCTTCTTGCATGGGGGCTCAGCCTCCCAGCTTTTTAACCATAAGAGTCTTCTCATATGGATAAGGGATAACGATAAACGTGACGCTTGCTGGATAGAATCCTTGATTGCGTCTACTGTAAAACATATGGCCTTAGGGACATCCGAAAATTTTTCTGCCTGCTGGGCCGGAATAAGTTTAAGCATCTGCTTAAATTGATCCGATAATGCTTGAGCGACCCCAATCGCAGCCACAGCTGGCTGTACTACTGCCCCTGCAGTAGTGAAGGAGTTCTTAAGTAGTGCTTCCAAGCGCTTATCAACTGGATCCTTGAACACCTGTATGTTTTCTACAGGGCATGTTAACGATCTGTTAACACATGAGATGGCTGCGTCCACTGCAGGAGTAGCCCATCTTTTGGAAAAATTTTCTTCCATAGGATATAGGACAGAGAACCTTTTAGGTGGTAAGAAGATCTTATCTGGCTTGTTCCAATCTTGGAACAAAATTCCCTCTAATAGAGGATGGATCGGAAACACAGCATTGCTTTGAGGCGCCCTCAGTGAGCCCAAAGCTGAAACCGTCGATACCTGGAGATCTGGTACTGGCAAGTTGAATGTCCTATGGACCAAGTCCGACAATCCTTGAATCCACCAGCTCTCCCTCAGGGAGACTGCCCCAGACTCCTCTGTATCCGGGTCTTCGATCCCTGAACCTACTTGGTCCGTGTCCAAGAGGTCGTCCAATTCCCCTGAGGAAAGGACCTCCTCTTCTGAGGGTCCGCGCTCGGGCGACGGAGATCTATTCCGCTTACTGCCCCGCATAGCTGCGGATATCATTTTTCCCATGCTTTTCTGCATCTCTTTTAAAGAGGTGAGTAATACCTCCTCCGTGACCATCTTAGGGTTGGACTGACCCGCGTCAGCTCCAGCCCCAGATCCCGATGGCCCCAAGGCTCCCTGTAGGGAAAACAGCGGCATACCATGGTACAATACCGAGGTACACCTGCTACCTATTGGTATTTGGAACTATAAAAGTTAATTGTCCAAACACCTGTTTGGGGGATAAAAAAATGCTTCCTCTCCCCTAGATGACTTTTTTTTTTTTTCGTTTTTGTTTCAAATCCAGGAAAGAAAAAACATTCTGTCCCCCTGAGTAGTATTGCAAAGAAAAACTATGAGATGGAAAAGAAACAGCCTATTTCTAGGCTTGACAAAACAGTCCTCTGAAGACTGCAATATCCTTTCTGGCCACTGTGTGTCCTCGGCGCCCCGTGCTGCCGCTCTGGTCTTTCTCCTCAGTTCCAAAGTATTGATGGAACAAACAAGGAAGGGCCGCCCCTTCCTTTAAGCCACTGACCCGCCCTTCCCCCCCAGCAACCTCAAACAGGAAATGCCCCTCCCGACAGGGGGAGGGGGGGGGGATTTTGGGAGGAAGGGACCTCTCTGTTCCAGCAAACTGCAGCCTGCAGCCTGGAACCATGAGGAGGTCAGCGTTTTGCCTGCTTGCAGGCTCTGAGGAGGAAGACTGAATGGAGCATCGCCTGGAGGCCTGCAGGTAAGCAAAGCTCTCTGACACACACATATATTTTTATATAACACAGGCCCCACTCAATGCTTTTCCAACACTACAAGGGAGGTCACATCTTATGGGGAATAATACATAGAGAGCCATCCTATCTTTATGATATGTGACTAGTTTGCCAGATGCAGTGCATAACTTTAGGCATGTCCCCTGTGACCCCCCAGAAAAAAACCTGCTAAGAACCAAGTTCCGCAAGTTTTCCCCTCACTTACCTGCTCCATGCCGCAGGACTTTGCCAAGCAAGAGGCCCAATCTTCCCCCATCTCCGTGGGGATGTCTAGACCTTCAGGCCCTGGGTTCCTATGAAGGATCCACTGTCCTGGGCCCATATAGCACCCTGGCAACAGAAAACTTTAGGTACCCAAAGGTTTCTAAGTTCTGGGCCCAGGGTCCAGCTCTCTAAAAAGAAAAGCATTATGGGCTATACCCCAAGGGTTTGGGGTCCGGTTACTGACCACTTTAGCGCTGAGGCTTTTTTGGACAGAACCGGTAGCTCACCTAATCCCAAGGATGCGGAGGCAAGCTAAACCATGACTAACACCTAAGACACTGGCGTAAAAACTGAGGTACTCCTCCTATGGGAGGGGGTTATATAGGGAGGGGCATTTCCTGTTTGAGATTGCCAGTGTCTACACCTGAAGGTACTCCATATAACCCATATAGTAATGAATGCCGCTCTGTGTCCCGTGATGTACGATAAAGAAACATACAAATGTTGAATCTGTCATTGAAGGCTTATGGTGTCTGTCGAAAGTTCTAAGAAGATTCAACAAGCAGCTAAACTGTACGAAGCTGCAATCGTACATTTCTGGTCAAAGGCTCGGCCCATAGGCTATAGAAGAATTTGAATGTTGGTTGACTAGAAATAATAATTTATAAATACAATTATTACTAGTAATACAACATCAGAATTCTTCTATAGCTTGTAGGCGGAACATTCGACTAGAAATGTACGATTGCGGCGTCGTACAGTTTAGCTGCTCCGTCTAATTTTCTTAGAACATTTGACAAACACCATAAGCCTTCAATGACAGATTTGACCTAAATTATTTTGGATTTTAGGACGAATGCATTTTTTAACGAAACAAAATAAATAAAAACGAATTTCGGGAGTAACCAAATACATTTATTTTTCAGACGAAAACACAATTCCGAAAACAAAATATTTCAGTGTGAACATGTCTAAAATACACCCACAAAATAAAAATATTATACAAAAGAAAAGTTATACAAAGGAAGTTAGTACCTAGGGTGACCCAGTCATTAGAAAAGAAGAAAACATTTCAGAAAGTAATTTCAGATTAGAAAACATTTGTTTTAGAAGACATGACACTTCAATTCAGAGCTGACAAATATGCCATAAAGACCATTACCATTTTGCTTAATGATTTCACCATGTCACAATACAATAACAATTCTGTAATTTTGTTATATATATATCTATATAAAAAAATATCTAATTACCAACTTCAAATTTAGTCTAACTAGCTACTAGCAGTTATCCAGTTTCCTTGCTGAAAGGGTTATTACTGACTCAAGATACAAAAAAATGATGATCTGTTATTTATTTATTTCTTTGACACATTGATTAATAGGGAGTGTGTCCCACAAACCCTTCTGTGACCTGACTTTGGATCAAAACTAACCACAGTAAAATGCTGCTTCCTCTGTAAAATGTGGAAAACACACACCCTTGGTAGCTTATGAAATTTAAGAAGGGCTTTTAAGAGTAAGAAAGATCTATGTGTTCTTTAAGCTGTATTTCAACATCCAAGCTCAGCAGCCAAGTTGTATTCCTCCTTTAAAACGCTTAATTGCAGGGCAATGTATAAGATGCCTTGAATTTGTGGTTTGTGTAACAGTCAAACTCCATTTTGGGCTGGCTTCAGCAGCAGAATGTAAAGCATGGAGGATTTTGATGTTTCTTGGCACCAAAGATCAAACTATGATCTGCTTGTAAAGATAACTGCTTTAACATTCTGAATAAACCTCATTGAAAATGTATTAAAAGTAGATTTTTTTTGTGTAAACTTCAACCGCCTTGCTCTAAAAAACATTTTTGTTCATGTTGCATTTCAGTAAAACACTACCAGTCTTTCCCCTTAAGAATAAGGAACCACATGCCTTGCTGCTGTCTGTATATGCATTGTGGTAAGAAAAAACACTTTGCAGGTTAAGGCAAATAAATTTGCAGCTCTACCATGTACCCAAAATGACAGGAGTTAAAAACAGGGACACCACGCAGTCTTTCTTAACCTAATGTAATCCCATAAATTTCATTTTATCGCTGTCTTGTGGTTACATTTTGTACAAATAAATAATCGTTGGAATAGCTGGATTGCAGTAGTCTCACTCAAATCTAACGCCAGTATGGCTGGCGGCCAAGACATTAGCAGACTAAAAACATTATAAAACCCTTTCAAGGTTTGTAAGTTACATTACACTGATAATGACACTGCTGAAAAACGGTCAATGTACTATTCAGACCACAAGATGATATATCAACCAAATGCTAAAGAAAAATCCAACAGCATTCACATTTTTTTTTGTTTTTAGCTCTGGAAGCCGTTTTAAATAAAAATTGAATGGCTGCTATCTGGTGTACTGTATATGATTGATGACACGTTCTAACTTTCCTCTATTGTATCAGTATGACAGCTAGGCAACTAGCAGTTTTTGGACAGTTGGAACAAGAAGTTGACTGCCACCAACATCATTGTTACAACCAATTTCTTGGCACTTGGCAATTACTTCTATAAGCTTTATAATGTGTTATGTATTGTTTCCTACCTCATTCTGACATTAGTAATGCACTAAACTAATTGCAAGGCAAATCCAATTTGTAAGTAGAAATCGACAATATGATTTATACACAAGTGCTTTCTTATAGCATAAAAGGGTTGGGTTCTCTACGAATATGACAAAAAATACTACAAGAGCTCTCAGGTCTGAACAGAAGTATATCTTGTCTTCAATAGATTATGTGTTTCTTGCAGTTGGTGCTCCTACTAGACTGAAATAATTTTTATTACGTTCTTCAGTTCCCAATCAAGATCAAGCAGGAATAAACGTAGTTAGATAACAACCGTCTGTGCCACAAATGTATTGCATTCATCTTGCAATCAGAACTAAAATATCAAAATGGTAGCCATTTGATGACAAAAAGCACCCTGTGTATTAATAAGATAACAATAACTGATAAAGAAAATTTCCTGCTCACCCCACCTAAAGCAATCCACCAGTAGCGGTTTTCAAATTGTTAACCAACTTTGCAAGGGTATGAAAAAATTAATTAGGTCCCCTGATGAAGTCAATTAATGACAATGAGAGTTGACAGTGTCCTGAAAAGAAAGGAAAGATTGTGTCCCAGTAGCACAGACCAGTGGTTTTGATCCTGGGTGTACGCCAGTGTGAGTAGTAAGTGTTTGGACACTTCTGTGCTCTGAAATTATTAATCTACGATGAGCTGATCTTGTTATGTTTTATTGTGAATGAGTTTTTAATAAACATTTATTGATTTCAAACAATGCAGGGTGCACTATGGCTTACCCTTTTTTCTTTCTGCGTTTACTCATTGAGATTTCCACCATGCTGTTCATTTTGAGACAGAAAGAGTTTATTCCTCCATTACAGCCTATCCCTGCTGTTTAAAGGGACCCTGCACAGGTAAGGCAGGTCATTTCAATATCTGCCTAGACCCTCTCCTAAATTTCTTCTTAAGAACATCAGGAATAGTTTATACAAAGATTAATCACTTGAATCCAAGCAAAGTTTTAAAGTGGTGCTTGGAAGATGTGCTTTTTAAACACACTCTTAGCTGCGATACAGGCAGGGAGTGTTTGTATATTTGTAAAGCAGACTGTCAGCTCTCATGTGGAAGTGATTCAAGAATTTTTGAAGCCACCCAATCACTTTCACAACTGCCACAATGTACTGCACTTGTCCCCTGCCATGTATAGCAGGCAGGCATGGTGCGGTCATGGAGGGTGCCGCTGGGAAGGACGGCGACCTGTAAAAATGACATTCAAAATAAAATCACACTTCGGTATTTGCTTTACCACAAACCACAGATATGAAAGGGGCTTGAAGAATTAATGAAAACCATTCTTCTTAAAACACTTTAAAGAAAATGCTACACCCTCCATTTTTAAGGGAACTCCCTAAAGCATATTGCATCTTTGCTGTGGGGCCCAAAAATCTGTAATTACACCCATGATTAGCTATGTCTTTTACAAATGCTTTATTGCCATAAAACAGGTTAAACAGAGCCGGTTGTCAACTATCACAGAGTGTACAAAATATTAACATGTAAGAATTTTTTTTTACAACATAATCAAAGTTACATACATTACCTTCTTGCCGCCCACGCCATATCCGAAAGACGACTACAGCGTAAGCCTTAATTGCTGGGAGGACATCCATAGATGTCCTCCCAAGCATGTGCTGTCTGCACGTCTATGCGTGGCATGCTCTGTGATCACTGAGTCTATGAGGCTCGGCTCATCACAGATCAAAGTAAGGGGCTGATCCCGACGTGATTAGCTGTTAGCCAATGACAGCTGATTAAATGATGTAAACATCGGTCCCTCACTCAGAGAGCCGTGGCTGCCTCATCTGTGCCCACCACAGGCCTTCGATATGGTCAATTTGATTGCCATAAAAAGATGAGTCACCAGTTGCTGTTCTAGTCTAAGCATCTCTTCGATAGGTTTAAAGAGAAAAGCCTCAGGGTTCTTTTAAATGTTAGAATGAGTAAGTGTACCGAGAAAAGCATAGATCCGGATCCATAGTCTGCTCAACTTAGGGCAAGACCTAAGAAAACCACCAGACGCCATCAGTAGCTGTGAACAGACCCAGACGACGTGTTGTTGACAACCCAGAACGCCTGACTGGTCGTCATTTTATGGACTACATACCGCTAACCGCAAAAAAGGCAGCACCTACCAGGATGTGCGTGGTTTGCTGTTCAAAGAGAGATGGCAATGAAAAGAATGTCCGAAAACAAACAAGGTTCCATTGTCCCGATTGTGACGTCGGACTTTGTCCAGTTCCATGCTTCAAAATTTATCACACTCAGGATGTTTATTGAATTCTTTGTTTGACAAATTTCATAATTTTTTATTACATTATTGAATACAATTATATTATTTATTAGATTATAATTCATGATTTTGTATTTCAAATTTATCACATCTGGGATGTCTACTAGAGTCTTGTTTGGTCAGGATTAAGTAAGTAATTATTTATCGGCATATACCGCGCACTTTTTCCCCCTGAAAATAGGGGGAAAATCACGGTTGTGCGCTACATGCTGCTAGCATACCTCGGAGGTAGCGAGACTGTAGCGTACTAGCGTACCTATGGCATACCTCGGAGGGGAAGGAGGGTGATGAGGGCCTGTCGGAAATCACTGAGCCGTCATCTCCTCTCGGCTTTCACTCGGCTGTCACGTCACACACGCACAGTCCCGCCTCCGCCACCAGCATTGGACCAGTGTTCTGTCTGTCACAGGAGATGGTCCAATGCCGATGGCTGAGACGGGACTGTGCGTGTGTGACGTGACAGCCGAGTGAGAGCCGAGTGGTGATGACGGCTCAGTGATTTCCGGCGGGCACTCGTCCCCCTCCTTCCCCTCCGAGGTATGCCATAGGTACGCTAGTACGCTACAGTCTCGGCCAGCGCTACAGCGCTGCCCGCGTTTAAGGGTTTCCTCACCCTCCCCTTCACCACAGACTGCTGAAGCCTGCTTAGAAGCCCTAAGGTACCGTACATTTTTTTCGGTTGTGAATGTGATTGGACCTATTTTATTTTATTCATTGTTGTGGAGGAGCACTTGTTATATATTCACTTGGTGCACACTATTGCATGAATTATTTGGTATGCATCTTATTTAATATTGCATATATTTCACGTAATTTACTAGCCTGCTTAGAAGCCCTAAGGTACTGTACATTGCTGCTTATCTTAAAAAATGTGTTTTTCCAGAAAAATCCCTCTTAAAATTGGGGTGCGCGTTATACGCCGATAAATACGGTACTAAGAATTGCAGGCCTACAATACATATCACCAAATTTACATGCAAAAAATTGTACCGCTTTTGGTACAAAATTCCAGTAATAATAATACCGCCAGGGAGGTTAATGCCCAGAGAACACTGGGACCTAGGGACATTCGGCTGTCCAATAACTGATATCTCCTTTTCCAACCCCATATGATTTTCCTCTGTAACGGCCTGGATTTGAAGATCATGGCCATCATCTTCCCCAACAGTTTAATGCAAAGACAAAGACAGTGTCTTGAAAAAGTATTCATACCCCTTAAAATGTTCCACATTTTGTCACGCTATATCCAAAAACATAAATGTATTTTATTGGGATTTTATTATGAAATGATTACCTTCCACTGCTGGGGTCTGGATCCTCCAAGAGGGTCCTTATGGAATCTCTCTTTGATTGGTTATTTGCTTTATCCAAATGTACCACTGCAATGATGCAAAAACAGAGTGTTAGTCAAGTGCATGAATTATAAAACGTAGCATACCGTAATTAAAACTCTGGTTAGAGCTGTGTACTGTTCACACCAGCCTGTGGGTGCAGAGACTTTTTTCCAAATATACACCTGTATTGCAAGACAAGCCTGTAATTTCCTCTGTTTGTTTTGAAGTTTTGCTGAATAAAGCCGTTTTTGTTTTACTGAACTGTCTGACCTGGCTGTTCACCCCTCTGACCCCTTACAAGGGTCATTGTCACCAGTGCAGGAAGGAATCAACAGCAATAAAAATACTTTTTAACACTTCCTCAGCCTACCTAAAATGTGTCTTTGTTTGTGACCTATTTAACAGATCATATTTTGTAAAGGGAAATCTCCCCAATAGGGACATAAATAAATAACGAAGACCTGACAGAGGCTCCAACACTGCAAAATTTAGCAATGGCTGGATTCAAGCTTTAAAAATAAGCTCAGGGTAGCTAATCATCAACAGAGTGGCAGACAAATGTAAAACAGTATGTAGTGTAGTGTACATAGAGATTCATGGTCTTATACAGTAAGTCCCCTACATACGAACATTCAACTTGTGAACTTTCAAAGATGCGAACATGTCCAATCCTGTAAAGCTGGGGACAGACACTTAGGGCCGGATTCACAAAGAGTTACGCCGGCGTATCAGTAGATACGCCGACGTAACTCGGAATCTAAACCCGTCGTAAGTTTAAGTGTATGCTCAAACTGAGATACACTTAAACCTAGCTAAGATACGACGGCCTGCGCCGTCGTATCTTTGGGTGCAATTTTCCCGCTGGCCGCTAGGTGGCGCTTCTGTTGATTTCGGCGTAGAATATGTAAATGACTAGATACGCCGATTCACGAACGTACGCTTGCCCGTCGCAGTAAAGATACGCCGTTTCCGTAAGAGATACACCGCATAAAGATAAACCTGCCCCCTAGGTGGCGTAGCCAATGTTAAGTATGCCGTCGTTCCCGCGTGAAATTTGAAAATTTTACGTTGTTTGCGTAACTCGTCCGTGAATGGGGCTGGACATAATTTACGTTCACGTCGAAACCAATGACGTCCCTGCGGCGTACTTTGGAGCAATGCACTGGGAAATTCTACGGACGGCGCATGCGCCGTTTGGGAAAAACGTCAATCGCGTCGGGTAACCAATAATTAACATAAAACACGCCCCCTCATCCTAATTTGAATTACGCTCACTTACGCCGGCCCCATTTACGCTATGTTGGATTCGTTGCATAAATATTTTCATCTACTAAAATATACCTCATATGTATCTGTATAACCAGCATCCTATTCCAATTCACAGTATCTAGTTAGAGAGACAATAATTTATTATTCTAAAAATAACCCCGGCCCTTATGTATTACCATTGCTGTAGTTGTAATGGATCAGCTGCCCGTTTCTGGGTTTCGGTAGAGACATTGGGGTTTCCTCAGCTGGAAGGTTGCCAAGTTTGTACTCTACAAATAATTTCTTTATGGATTCATTCTGTACCACTTCTGAATCATCCAGACTCAAAGACATAATCTCTATGCAGATCTTCTCTGACAGCTAACAGAAGGAAAAACACAGGACACAACACATGAGCATACAGAAACAAAATTTATATGGGCTTTCCACATGTCATTTTGCTTTTTTTATGCACCAAGTTTGTTTACATGGACAGAGGAACCCAATATAGGAGAAAACAAAAGCATTACTTAATAAATCAAGGCAAAGGGGGCTACTGTTTATATACCGGTAAATCTTAATCCGCACTGCAGAAAAAAAAAAATGGTTGCTGTGGGTATTTTTTATAGATCCTTTGGAAATGATGAAAAGAATCCAAGACTTTTACATGCACACTTTTTGAAAGCATTATTTAGGGTGCTCTACCCTGTTGTGCCCAAAAATGTGTGTAACAAACCTACACACCTCTAAACAACCTACAGAAGTCAGATAATAAGAGTTCAAGTTATTACAGGTTTTGCTATGCCTTACACAACAGACACAAATCTTTTCACACAGCTGCCTTAACCACAACAATTTAATCTCCTAATGAAAAAAACATCACACATGGAGGTCCTTTTATTATAGTCAGTTCATCATTCTATGATTCTGTTTAACAGATTAAACATAACATGAAATAAGAAAATAATTAAGTCACATTAACAGTGCAAAAATGCAGGCAGCAGTGCAAAACCCCTGTTGACCCGTGTGTGCTGTTGTGGAGACGGGAATCAATCGTAGACTCAAATTGTAGACTCTTATTTTTTTTTTTATTCCCAGAATCTTACCATAACTACTCTGGGACTGAGTTTTGAAGCAATGCAGATTTTGCGCAAGAGCTGCTACATTTTGAATGCGACTTTGGCCCCGTTCACACCAAAGTCATTTTAAGGTCTGAGCATGTAGGCCCTAGTCACCAGGGCGTGACTAGGGACAAAGAGAAGGACAATGTATTAAATACTTTCTTCAGCTCTGTGTAAAACAAGTAGGGATGGTCTCGATGTTCGAGTTGAACATATGGGGACGTCCGTGGCAAATTCGAGGCTACCTTTAGCCAATCATGGCTCAGGGGGCTAAGTCCATGTCCCACACTATATAAGGCTACTTACAAGACAGCCCTATATAGTATATAATAATGTGGAGATTGAGAGAACGTAAGCTAGAGGCAGGTTAGTTAGTGGCATAAAGGCAGTTTAGTATATTATATATAAATATATATATATATATATATATACACTGTATTTATTGGCGTATAACACTCACTTTTTTACCCTGAAAATAGAGGGTAAACTGCCTGCGTGTTATACGCAGGGGGCTGTGGATAGTTTTTTTCCTAAAACTTTGCTCTTAAAGTTAGGGTGCGTGCTGGTATATACACACAGTGGATATAAAAAGTATACACACCCCTGTTAAAATTTCAGGTTTCTGTGATGTTAAACAAAAATAAATAATTTATTGTTCCACCTTTAATGTGACCAATAAACTGTACAACTCAGTTGAACAACAAACGTAAATCTAGATGGAGGGAAGTAAAGATAAAAAAACAAAATAGGGTTGCATACATGTGCACACCCTTAAACAAATACTTTGCTGAAGAATCTTTTGATTTTATTTCAGCACTCAGTCATTTTGGGTATGAGTCTATTAGCATTGCACATCTTGACTTGGCAATATTGACCACTCTTTGAAAAAACACTACAAATCTGTCAGATTGCGGGGGCATCTCTTCTGCATCGCCCTCTTCAGACCTCCCCACCCCACAGATTTTCGTATTCAGGTCTGGGCTCTGGCTGGGCCATTCCAAAGCTTTATTCTTCTGCTGGTGAAGCCATTCCTTTGTTGATTTGGATGTATGCTTTGGGTCGTTGTCATGCTGAAAGATGAAGTTCCTCTTCATGTACAGCTTTCTAGCAAAAGCCTGAAGGTTTTGTGCCAATATTGACTGGTATTTGGAACTGTTCATAATGCTCTCTACCTTGACTTAAAGCCCCTGTTCCAGCTGAAGAACACCGTGTTCCATGGTATATCTAATGCCTTGGAAATTCTTTTGTACCCTTTTTCTGACTGATACCTTTTAACAGTGGGATCCCTCTGATGCTTTGGAAGCTCTCTGCGGACCATGGCTTTTGCTGTAGGATGCAACTAAGAAAATGTCAGGAAAGACCTACTAGAACAGCTGAACTTTATTTGGGGTTAATCAGAGGCACTTTAAAGGGGTTGTAAAGCTTTGTGTTTTTTCACCTTAATGCATCCTATGCATTAAGGTAAAAAAACACCTTGCACTCTCGGGGCCCCCCAGCCCCCCGTTTTACTTACCTAAGCCACAAAACTCTGTGGGCTCATTCCCGCAATGGATTCCCCCTGCTTGAGGCGGCTCGTCATTGGAGATTGATAGCAGCGCAGTTATTGGTCAATCACATCCAATGTTGCGGCGCCCCGAGTCGCAGGGCCGAGTGATACAGTCAGTGGCTATAGCTGCTGGCTGTATCACGGGAGTGCCGCCTTGGCAGAGAGATTTCCATGAAGGGGGTTAGCGCTTGCGGGGAGGAGCCGAGACAGCCGCAGAGAGACCCCAGAAGACCAGGATCCGGGCCACTGTGCAAAACAAACTGCACAGTGGAGGTAAGTTTAACATGTTTGTTTAAAAAAAAAAAAACAACAAAGCCATACAACCCCTTTAAATGATGACAGGTGTGTACCGACTTTAACATGAGTTTAAATGCGATTGCTTAATTCTGAACACATCCCCAGTTTTAAGAGGGTGTGCATATTAATACAACCACATTATTTTAGTTTAACCACTTCCCTACCGCCGCATGTATATGTACGTCCACAGAATGGCATGTACAGGTACGTCCTTGCCTTTCCGCGGGTCGGGGGTCCGATCGGGACCCCCCCCCGCTACATGCGGCGGTCGGATTCCCGCGGGGAGCGATCCGGGACGACGGCGCGGCTATTCGTTCATAGCCGCTCCGTCGCGATCGCTCCCCGGAGCTGGAGAACGGGGAGAGCCGTATGTAAACACGGCTTCCCTGTGCTTCACTGTGACGGCTGCATTGATCGAGTCATCCCTTTTATAGGGAGACTCGATCGATGACGTCAGTCCTACAGCCACACCCCCCTACAGTTGTAAACACACACTAGGTGAAGCCTAACTCCTACAGCGCCCCCTGTGGTTAACTCCCAAACTGCAACTGTCATTTTCACAATAAACAATGCAATTTAAATGCATTTTTTGCTGTGAAAATGACAATGGTCCCAAAAATGTGTCAAAATTGTCCGAAGTGTCCGCCATAATGCCGCAGTCACGAAAAAAATCGCTGATCGCCGCCATTAGTAGTAGTAAAAAAAAATAAAAATAATAAAACTATCCCCTATTTTGTAAACGCTATAAATTTTGCGCAAACCAATCGATAAACGCTTATTGCGATTTTTTTTACCAAAAATAGGTAGAAGAATACGTATCGGCCTAAACTGAGGAAACATTTTGTTTTTATATATGTTTTTGGGGGATATTTATTACAGCAAAAAGTAAAAAATATTGCATTTTTTTTATAATTGTCACTCTATTTTAGTATTCTAGTAAAAAAAAAAAAAAAAAAAAAAAATAATAAAACTATCCCCTATTTTGTAAACGCTATAAATATTGCGCAAACCAATCAATAAACGCTTATTGCGATTTTTTTTTACGAAAAATATGTAGAAGAATACATATCGGCCTAAACTGAGGAAAAAAAATATTTTTTTATATATTTTTGGGGGATATTTATTACAGCAAAAAGTAAAAAATATTTATTTTTTTCAAAATTGTCGCTCTATTTTTGTTTATAGCGCAAAAAATAAAAACCGCAGAGGTGATCAAATACCACCAAAAGAAAGCTCTATTTGTGGGGAAAAAAGGACGCTAATTTTGTTTGGGAGCCACGTCGCACGAGCGCGCAACTGTCTGTTAAAGCGACGCAGTGCCCAATTGTAAAAACGCCTTTGGGCATTTAGCAGCATATTGGTCCGGGGCTTAAGTGGTTAATATTTTTACTCCCCAAAAGCCCCCCCAAAAAAAAGATTTCAGTTTGTTTTTCAATTGGGTTGTGCAGTTTATAAGTCACATTAAAAGTGGAAAAAGTTCTGAAATTATTTATCTTTGTCTCATTTTTTTTTCCCATCACTGAAATCTGACATTTTAACAGGGGCATGTAGACTTTTTATATCCACTGTAGTCAGTGTAGTGTTGACAATGCGTGTGTGTATATATATATATGTCGGTTTTGAAGGTGAACTCCACGCCAAAATGTAAAAAAAAATTGGTGTTGGGTCCCCCCAAAATCCATACCAGACGCTTATACACGCAAGCAGCCTGGTAGGCCAGGAAAGGGTAGGACAAGTGAGCCCCCCTGAACTATACCAGGCTGTTTTCCCTCAAGCAGCAGCCAGTCCCAGACGACGTCACGTATGACGAAATGCATAGGCGTGGCCTGCATTCTGACGTTTTTCACGCTAACCTGAACTGACCCAGGAAGGGGAAGCCATAGAGGACGCCGAGATCCAGCTTTTGAAACCGCACTTTGTGCACCTTATTGGGCTTATGATTCTCCACCTATCTGTAAGTGCAATATTTTACTTTGATCATTAAATTGTTTTGCAAAGTTGCACTATGGGCCCTTTTCTTCTCTTTTTGCATCTGAGCCATTCATCCGTTCTGACCGATGGGAAATAGCTTGAAGCAGATCCAGTGTGCTACATACAGTCATTTGGGTGACTCTAAATATACCCGGGTCCAGTCTGACCACCGTTGTGGTCTCCACATCTGGTAAGGGCATTGTTTTGTCACTCAGGTGTGCCTTGGTGGAAGGTTGTGTCAGCCCTGTACTATCCTTTTCTCTGAAGACATTCGCTGTGAAGTTCACTCTTTTAAAGAAGTTTTCTTTAACCCCTTGACCACTGGGCACGTAAACCCACTTAATAACCAGACCAATTTTCAGCTTTCGGTGCTCTCACAATTTGAATGACAATTACTCAGTCATACAACACTGTACCCAAATGAAATTTTCGTCCTTTTTTTCACACAAATAGAGCTTTCTTTTGGTGGTATTTAATCACCGTTGGGTTTTTTATTTTTTGCGCTATAAGGAGAAAAAAGACTGAAAATTCTGTAAAAAAAAATAATTTTTCTTTGTTTCTGTTATAAAATTTGGCAAATTTAGTATTTTTTCTTCATTCTTTTGCATAAATGTGAAAGATGAAGTTACGCCGAGTAAATAGATACCCAACATGTCACCCTTCAAAATTGCACACGCTCGTGGAATGGCGCCAAACTTCGCTACTTAAAAATCCCCATAGACGACGTTGCAGGGTATTGTGGGGTATTGCGGAGTATTGTGGGGTATTGCGGAGTATTGTGGGGTATTGCGGGGTATTGCGGAGTATTGCGGGGTATTGCGGAGTATTGCAGAGTTTTGCGGTGTTTTTGGAGGCATTGCGGAGTTTTGCGGGGCATTGCGGAGTATTGCGGGGCATTGCGGAGTATTGTGGGGCATTGCAGAGTATTTTGGGGCATTGCAGAGTATTTTGGGGCATTGCAGAGTATTTTGGGGCATTGCAGAGTATTTTTGACCAATTGAAGGGGTACTATAAATGCAAGAGATGTAGAGTTTGCTCTTTGAGCACTAACAAAAAGAGGTGTGTTACAAAGTTTACCTCTACTGTCACGAATAAGGAATATAAAATTGTTCCATGCATAACTTGTGCGTCAACAGAAGTGGTCTATTTAGTTCAATGCCCGTGCGGCCTACAATATGTGGGCCGGACTAAAAGGTCTTTTCAGATTAGGGTAAATGAGCATATTACAAACATACTGGCTGGTTTTAGAGACCATTCAGTGTCGAACCACTATAGACTTAAACACAACCGAGATCCTGCCAATACTCTATTTCTGGGAATTGATAAGTTCAAACCCCACTGGAGGGGAAGTAACCTAGTGAGGGATATATCCCAGATGGAGATGGGATGGATACACCGGTTGAAGACATACACCCCCTTTGGTTTAAACATTGACACGGATGTCAACGCTTTTATTAATAATGCATAAATGTGAACTCTTTGTGAAAGGCACCACTGGAGGTAGAGGTTTTATCCTCCTTTTTTGTTTTGTTTTTTATTTAGTTTTTGATCACTTAAGAATAAACACATGGGCGTAATTCACATAAGGGGTAAACAATTTACCTAATGTAAATTTTTTTCTCACTTTTTGGTTTTGAGGGGAAACGGCTAGTATATTGGAATTCTTTATGAATTCCTCCTTTATCACTTTTTAGAGATTTTGTCTATAATAGACCTATATGGTCATTTTACCTATTTACCTAGTTACACTAAGCAATACATTTATTGTTGTTATCACACCCACTATGGGGTTAATTATTATATATTTTTCTATAGAGTAAGAGAAGTTGTCTCTTCCTCTTGCCACTTATTGTTTTTTATGTAAAGTAAAAATTTTTATAAAATAATTACAGTGGTTTTTGAGTAGGGTCTCACTGATTCTCTATGCACCACACTCAGATTATGGAGACCTTAGAATGGCGTGACTATAATTGTAGTTACACATTGGGTCATATAATTTATTTATTTTTTCACTGCACATATTCATTTATTGTTCTCTGAGAGGATTGCCTATTTTGATAGTCAACTAAGGGTTTCTATATTGGTTAACTTATAGTTCCATTTTATTTTGATACATCCCTGCAGGACAGGTCATTATCCTTGGGGGAAATATCAGCTTACCACGATTGTTTATCGAATGTAGCTGATTGCACGTCCTAAGCTGGGTGAGGAGATGTCTAGTGCCAGAGATATCCCCTTCCCCTTTATGTTTTATTGTTTTTTTTTCTGCTTTGATCGAATCCGTAGATTTTGATCGGCGGACAATTGGGTAACTAACGAATTAAAGTTGCTAAGTTTTTAATACGATTGGCCCCTTTTTTCTTATTGTTGCTAATTTTTCCGGAGGCGTTGCGCCGCGCTTCCTGGTTTGGGCAAACACCCATATTGCAAATGGCGTTTTCTGCATCCACTGAGCTGCTTTTCATATTGAGTGGCAGGTATATAAAGGTGTCTCACTGCCGAAAGCCCCACCCCCATTGAGAACGTCCCCTTGTGACGAAACATGTTTGGGAGGCTACGCCAGTGACGTCACCACGCTCGGGAGGAGGGCTCCTGCATGCCGGCCGGCATTTATATTTTAAACACACGCTGTTTTTATTACCGATTGCTGTAAGTACAATACTTTTTTAATAAAATCTGTTACCCAGCGGTATTACGCTATATGCGTCCTTTCTTTTACATACTCCCTGTATTGGAGCGATCGATTTAGCCAAGGTCGTGTCGCTATTGGTCCTGTCCTGTGACTTCTGGGAAATCCAAAGGCCGTGGCTGGGCTATAGCCAATTGCTCTGATTACTTGCCATCTGGTAAGAGGCTCATTATTCTCGGTGGAGGGATCTCACGATTTGTATGATATGTCACCGGGTGATTGAAAGATCCAGTATTATAACACGAGCAACCTCTAAGGAATTACATTTGTTGGATGTTATATTGGGAGCTTATGCTTATCAATATAAGGACTCTTTTTTGGACTTTCTGTTAACCTCTCTTTCTAAAAGGAGAGTTTTTTTTCATTCATACTTACTTGGCGCGGCTTTTTGTTTATTTATTGCAGAGTATGGGGCATTGCAGAGTATGGGGGCATTGCAGAGTATGGGGGCATTGCAGAGTATGGGGGTATTGCAGAGTATGGGGGTATTGCAGAGTATGGGGGCATTTCAGAGTATGGGGGCATTGCAGAGTATGGGGGCATTGCAGAGTATTGCACAGGGAGGGATGGCTGGATCTGTAACTACATGTGTCACAGATCCAGCCCGCAGCAGCAGCAGCAGCTGCTGCTGCTTCCGCTCTCTCCCCTCTCCTCTCTCACACTGTACCGTTCGGTACAGAGAGGAGAGGGAGGAACCGGCGTCATCACATGACGCCGGTTTGTTTACTAGTGATCGCTCCGTCATTGGACGGAGCGATCACGTGGTAAACCGCCGCTATCAGCGGCGATTTACCGTGATCCGTGATCAGCCGGGTCCGGAGGACCCGGCGATCACGGAGACTCCCGTGTGCGCGCCCCACAGGTCGCGCGGGAGCGCGATTCTGGGAGGACGTACATTGACGCCCTCCCAGAGTTAAGCAACCGCCTTGTAGACGTATTTTGTCTATAGGGCGGTTGCTAACTGGTTAAGATATCTGGGAGCATATGGACTAATACCTCACCTGTAGTCTTTTTTGCTTGCACAATCTCATTCATTCACAGACTTTATACACATTCATATATTGTTTTCATTTACAAGTTATTTTTGTTTTTCACGTGCATTTTTTTTTTTTTTTTTATTTATAGTCAATTGTTTAGTTTCAGTGATGCATAGCAATTGACCTTACGATTTTGTGTCACCTTCACTTATTTGTGTCACGCCAGGAATTTTTTGGTATCACATCAGAATTTCTATACACTAGAATTTGCGCTGTACCTCTTCTTTTCTTTATTTTGCTTAAATATTTGTATCTATATTTTTGGTACTAGCAGCATTTTCAATTTTTTGTTTAGCGCAGTGTTTTTCCCGTTTTTTTACAAGTTTTCCCTGATAAAACAGTAGTTTTAAAAACATTTTTTTTTGCATTAATACCTAGGGCAGTACCCAGGTCCCCATACACTTTTTATGGCAATAACTTGCATATAAGCCTTTAAAATGAACACTTTTGATTTTTTATTTCTGTGTCCCATAGACTTTAATAGGGTTTTTAATGTTCGCTCATGTCCTTAATTGGGATGGTATTGACACAACCCCAAATGATCCACAATGGTTCAAAATTGGTATGGTCCAGAAATATTTAGAAAGAATAAATGTGAATAAAGTACGTGGACCAGATGCCATACACTTACGGATCCTAAAAAATTGAGCTCTGTCATTTCAAAGCCATTGGACCAGATCCACAGCCAGCCGCCGTAACTTAAATATTCCCATTTAAGTTACACCGCCGCAAAATTTCTACCTAAGTGCCCGATCCACAAAGCACTTACCTAGAAATTTTCGGCTGTGTAACTTAAATCCGGCCGGCGCAAGGCGTTCCTATTCTAATGGGCGAGTCCCATTTAAATTAGGCGCGCTCCCGCGCCGGACGTACTGCGCATGCTCACAACGTAATTTTCCCGACGTGCTTAGCGCGGTTTTACGCTGCGCCGGGTTTTGAGAATCGCGACGGGCGTAAAAAAAAAATACGAGTTGCGGCGGGAAAAAAAAAAATTTGAAAAAAAAAAAAAAGACGGCGACGCGGGATAGAAGGGTCTACTTTTACAAGGCCTAAACAGTTTAGGCCATGTAAAAGCAGCCCTAATTTTGCGTTTGCAAACTAATACTTACGGAGAAAAAACTAAGCGTAAAAGCTTTGTGGATCTCCGTAAGTGCTAATTTGCATACCCGAAGCGGCATTTCGACGAGAAATGCCCCCAGCGGCGGCCGAGGTACTGCATCCTAAGATCCGACAGTGCAAGTCCCTTACACATGTCGGATCTTCTGCCTATCTATTGGAAACTGATTCTGTGGATCAGTTCCAAAGATAGAAACAGGGATACGACGGCGTATCAGTAGATACGCCGTCGTATCCCTTTTGTGGATCTGGCCCATTGTTTCTAATTTTTAGGGACCTGTTAATGACAGTAATAGTACCACTGGATTGGCACATTTAAAAAGGATCAAAGTCTTTACCAAGTAACTATAGACCTGCTAGTTTAACTTCTATAGTTGTGAAGATACTGGAGGGTTTATTGAAAGACCACAGACGAGTTCTTGCTGGAAAAAAATATTTTAAGCAACAGACAGCATGGATTCTTAAAAGACAGAAGTTGTCAGACAAACCTGATTTATTTTTATAAGGAGGTAATTAAAACCTTAGACAAAGGAGTGGCTGTGGATGTAGTATACTTGGATTTTGAAAAATTTGCGGTAGCGTTTTTGAATGTCTGGCGTTTTTACAGCTCTATTGCTGGAGCCACAGAACGCCCTGGTCCCGTGTTTTTTTTACAGCTCAAAAACGCCTATGCCATTTGCAGCTCAAAAACGCCTATGTGGGCATGATGCCATAGAATAACATGGACAGGCGTTTTTAAGCTAGTCGCCAGTGGAAATGAAGCCTTATGTTTATTAAAAGTCACCAGCTACAAAAATTGTAGCCAGGGGCGTCGGAAGGCACTGGCTGGGGGGCCCCGAATGTGCCCCCGAAAAGCCCAGAGTCTCGATAGACACTTATAACATTATTAGCCCCGAGCCGTTTCCACTGGCAACGGGGAACGATCTCCCTCTTATTTAGCGCCGCCAAGGGCGACGTTACTGACTTACAAATAGTCCCGCCCCTGTGACCTGGCTTCCATGATGGACGTCCCACTGGTCCAATGCCGAGAACGCGGGACGTGTGACGTCCATCATAGGCACCACCGGGTCCAGGAGGATGCGGGAATGACACTGCGGTCGCTGGCCACGCTGGGCATGGAGATTTCCGCTAACGGGTGTGTAAATGGCTGGGCAGCGGAGCGGCTCACGTGTCATCCTGGCTCGACTCTCTCTCCCTGATGCGTGCCGTGCAGCCTGCTGTGAAGTGGTCGGTATGAGCTAGGCTACACTGCGAGTAAAGCAGGTAAGGCTGAGCTGCAGAGGTCACATGTCACAGGGGGGGGGGGATCTTTGTATGTGTCATCATGAGGGGATCAGTGTATGTGTCATCATGAGGGGATTAGTGTATGTGTCTCTATGGGGGGATCAGTGTATGTGTCATCATAAGGGGATCAGTGTATGTGTCATCATGAGGGGGATCAGTGTATGTGTCATCATGAGGGGATCAGTGTATGTGTCATCATGAGGGGATCGGGGGGGTCAGTGTATATGTGTCAGGGGGGTCAGTGTAGGGGTCTGGTAGGTCAGTTTAGTGGTCAGCATGAATGGGCACTGGTGACCCAGGCAGCATCCAACAAGTAAGCCTAAACCCCCAACCAACCCCCCACCCCGGGGGCCACGCGCGCACCGCCGCCGGGCTTGGACTTCGGGCTGAAGCCCCTGGTCTTTTTCACACCTAGCAATGCCCCTGATTGTAGACTTTTAATAAAACAGACACTTACCTGTTCCCCGGTCCAGTGATGCGGCCGCCCAGAGTGCTGCTCCTCTCTGACAGCGCCTCCATTGCCACTCAATATACACTGCTAAATACCGTTTCTCATCAGCAGTATACAGGGAGTGCAGAATTATTAGGCAAGTTGTATTTTTGAGGATTCATTTTATTATTGAACAACAAACATGTTCTCAATGAACCCAAAAAACTCATTAATATCAAAGCTGAATATTTTTGGAAGTAGTTTTTAGTTTGTTTTTAGTTTTAGCTATTTTAGGGGGATATCTGTGTGTGCAGGTGACTATTACTGTGCATAATTATTAGGCAACTTAACAAAAAAAAAATATATACCCATTTCAATTATTTATTTTTACCAGTGAAACCAATATAACATCTCAACATTCACAAATATACATTTCTGACATTCAAAAACAAAACAAAAACAAATCAGTGACCAATATAGCCACCTTTCTTTGCAAGGACACTCAAAAGCCTGCCATCCATGGATTCTGTCAGTGTTTTGATCTGTTCACCATCAACATTGCGTGCAGCAGCAACCACAGCCTCCCAGACACTGTTCAGAGAGGTGTACTGTTTTCCCTCCTTGTAAATCTCACATTTGATGATGGACCACAGGTTCTCAATGGGGTTCAGATCAGGTGAACAAGGAGGCCATGTCATTAGTTTTTCTTCTTTTATACCCTTTCTTGCCAACCACGCTGTGGAGTACTTGGACGCGTGTGATGGAGCATTGTCCTGCATGAAAATCATGTTTTTCTTGAAGGATGCAGACTTCTTCCTGTACCACTGCTTGAAGAATGTGTCTTCCAGAAACTGGCAGTAGGACTGGGAGTTGAGCTTGACTCCATCCTCAACCCGAAAAGGCCCCACAAGCTCATCTTTGATGATACCAGCCCAAACCAGTACTCCACCTCCACCTTGCTGGCGTCTGAGTCGGACTGGAGCTCTCTGCCCTTTACCAATCCAGCCACGGGCCCATCCATCTGGCCCATCAAGACTCACTCTCATTTCATCAGTCCATAAAACCTTAGAAAAATCAGTCTTGAGATATTTCTTGGCCCAGTCTTGACGTTTCAGCTTGTGTGTCTTGTTCAGTGGTGGTCGTCTTTCAGCCTTTCTTACCTTGGCCATGTCTCTGAGTATTGCACACCTTGTGCTTTTGGGCACTCCAGTGATGTTGCAGCTCTGAAATATGGCCAAACTGGTGGCAAGTGGCATCTTGGCAGCTGCACGCTTGACTTATCTCAGTTCATGGGCAGTTATTTTGCGCCTTGGTTTTTCCACACGCTTCTTGCGACCCTGTTGACTATTTTGAATGAAACGCTTGATTGTTCGATGATCAAGCTTCAGAAGCTTTGCAATTATAAGAGTGCTGCATCCCTCTGCAAGATATCTCACTATTTTTGACTTTTCTGAGCCTGTCAAGTCCTTCTTTTGACCCATTTTGCCAAAGGAAAGGAAGTTGACTAATAATTATGCACACCTGATATAGGGTGTTGATGTCATTAGACCACACACCTTCTCATTACAGAGATGCACATCACCTAATATGCCACTTAGGAGGAGAAGTTTTCATTCGTCTCTGACTGTCCTATGAGGCTGCAGGACCCCCAAACCTCAGTCTGGACAGTTGCGATTGGCCCTGTGCTGATCACATGCACCCTCCCATGAAAAAAATTATCTAGAAATACAAACCAAACTGAGCATGTGCAGAGTGACTCCAAAGGCTCTGTTTTATCAGTGGATGGATTGGGGACAGTGGAAGAAGGGGAGGATCAGGGAAGACAGTATCAAACAGCCCTTTTAAACAACACAGAGAATTAAAACAGTAGTAAATAATCGCATACTAGTGCATTATGTGAAACTTACCTTAGAACAAAGGGCTTCAGCGGCGAGCTATCATCGCTGAAGGCGCTTACATCTTCACCCGGTCTTCCTTCTGGGTTTGCGGTGATGTCAATCCCATGCATGCAAGCTGGAACCGCAGTTTACAGCACGGGACTCCGAAGGAACAGCATGGGTATTCGGTTCCTTCAGAGTGCATGCGCCAATGATGTCATCGGCTGCATCTACAATAAATATCGCCTAAACGGTGTATGTTATTATAGGCTTACCTAGGAGATAAAATGCATGCAAGGGAGTTTACACCCACTTTAATCTCTTATGCCGCGTACACACCATCACTTTATGTGATGAAAAAAAACGACACTTTCTGTGAAGTAAAAAATGACGTTTTTGAAACTTCAATTTTCAAAGACAAAGTTGCCTACACACCATCGTTTTCTCACAATGATCTTGCAAAGTGAGGTTACGTTCCACCACGTTTTACCATTGAAGCTTGCTTCATAAGTAGCTTCTGGGCATGCGTGGATGAAAAAACGTCTTAGAAAACGACGTTTTTTGCTACACACGGTCAATTTCTGTGAAGTAAAAAGTGCACTTTTGAAAAACGACACATAAAATTGAAGCATGCTTCAATTTTTTTTGGTCGTTTTTTACAAGACATAAAACGACGTTTTCCCCCACACACAGTCAATTAAAGTGACGTTTTTAAAAACGTCATTTTTTTTTATCACATAAAGTGATGGTGTGTACGCGGCATTAGGTTCCACAGTGAGTATAACAAGAATACATTACTGCATATACAGACTGTTGTGGGTTTAGTAACAGCTTAACCACTTCAGGACCCAAAGGATTTGCCCCCCTAATGACCAGGCCATTTTTTGTGACATGTCACTGCGTCACTTTAACTGACAATTGCACGGTTGTGCGACGCTGTACCCAAAACATGTGTCTCATTTTTTCCCCACAAATAGAGCTTTCTTTTGTTAGTATTTGATCACCTCTGCGTTTATTTATTTTTTGTGCTATAAACAAAAAAAGACCGACAATTTTGATAAAAATATATATTTTTGCTTTTTGCTTTTTGCTATAATAAATATCCCCCCCACACCCAAAAAAATTTATAAAAACAAATTTCTTCATCGGTATAGGCCGATATGTACAGTATTCTACATATTTTTGGTAAAAAAAAAAAAATCGCAATAAGCGCATATTGATTGGTTTGCACAAAAGTTAAAGCGTCTACAAAACAGGGGTCAGATTTATGGCATTTTTATTATTATTTTTTGGTGGGGGGGGTCAGTGATTTTTTTTTGCGGGACTGCAACATTGTGGCGGACAGATCTGACACTTTTTTGGAGACACAGTGACATTTAAACAGCAATCGGAGCCAAAGAGTAAGAAAAAAAATACTTTTAAGGCAGTTTGCACTTCATGCTGCTATTTGAGAAAAATACAACAAAATACTTAGAGGGCACTCCTTCAAGCCTCACCCAGCCCACAGATTCCTTACGGTTTTAGGGTGTTCGGCATGGTCAAGGGCAGGTTATGCTTGTGTTGGAGGCACCATTTGGCTGATCAATATAAATGCCTCATACAGAACCAGTCCTCTGCTATAGAAAGCAATAAATATCAGTAAAACAGCAAGCTGGAACGATCCAGAGACAGATTTTAACTAGGTCTAATTTAAGAAGATCACTCTCATATACTATATAAAACACCTGTATCTACAAATACCCCTACCCCACCTCCACTGAAAATTAAATAAATCCAAAAAGTGCAGCGCTAAAAATTAACCATATTAAATGTGCAGAACAAGCATAAAAATGCAGTGTGCAATTAGGCAAATACATAAATACAAAGTGCAATGCAATGTGCAAATAAGCAGATGAATAAATATACTCAATTGTGTGAAAGGTAATAATACCACACACAATTGGTCAAGTGCATAGGTGTCACAAATAAATATTGAAAAGTCCACATATGGAAATTATAAAGGTAAGGCAGCCACTGTGTATCAAAACAGACCAAATAGAAAAGGTTGAAAGTGGAATCAATTCTGCACAAATAGAGATTAACCATGGTCCACTAAAGGATTCACAGGGAATGTGCATCCACCACCTAGATTGGGGAGTGAACACGCTTACAGGAATGTGAGGACTCTAATGCCAGAGTCAAACAGGCAAAAGGATGTAACCGTTAAATGATGATCCAAAGAACAGTACCTGGAGATCTGTCACTACGGTATTCCACAGCATCCAGCCCCAGAGTTAGATCTCAGACTCCACAGTTCATAAAAAAAAAAAAAAAAAAAAAAAAGACCTCCACATTGCGTAAAACCATTACTCGCCAATTTTATTTAAAGTTAGAAAATTTAGATCAAGTACGACGTTACAGGCACTTTAATAAAACAACGTAATTACATAAGAAATCTGGACAGCGCAATAACATGGAGCAGGCTCAATTCAACCAATGCGCTTTGTCCACATGGACATCATCTGGGGGTATGACTGAAAATCTTTACAAAACAACAGATATCTGTTGTTAAAAGCAATTTTCACTACTTGGCCAACACAAGATTGGTTGTAGGAAAGAAAATGGCCATACAGATTAATATTAATCAGCCCAGCGTGTGAGTTTTAAATAGACCCTTCTCCTAAACTTCATTTTCTTTGATTCCATTTTGACCCTGGAACAGGCCTGCGTGTAAACATCTTGCAAGCCCTATGTAATTCAGTGAAAACTGCTTTTTAGTAATATCAGAGAAATGTTATGCTATAATTATTTTTTATGTGGAGTTGCAGAGGAACATTGCAGATGTATTCTACTTTTAAGGGTCACCTACCTTTTAGAAGGACAAATAGAGCTTTCTTTTAGTGGTATTTATTCACGACTCAGTTTTAAATTTTTTGCGACGGAAGAGAAAAAAAGAGCGGAAATTTGGAAAATATTTTTTTCTTTCTATTTTAACAGAAATACAATGAAATCAAATGTTGTCATAAATTTAAGCCAAAATGTATTCTGTTACATGTCTTTGGTAAAAAAATCTCATAACATGTATAATAATTGGTTTATGTGATCACGGAGATATGTACGCAGATAATCATGTACAGATGTGTGCAGGTGATCACGGACATATGTGTGCAGATGATCATTGGGACATGTGATTTTACTGTTAAATATGTGGGAACAGGTGTTTTTACTGTGTGGGGACAGTGTTTTGGGGACATGTGTGGGGACACTAGGCTGGTGATCAGTGTGTAAAAAGCTGTAAAAAACAGCTCATACTCACTGATTACTGGCCGGCTGCAGAGATCCGCTCTCCTCACTGACAACTTCTGGTAAAGGAGAGCCAATCGCCTAGCGACCGGCTCTCTATTTATATCACATGACGGCATGTGATTGCCTTGTTATGGCAGCAGCTAACTGCCATAACCCCGGTATTTTTAGGAACGGCATGCGTTTCTCTTTAAGATAAAAGTGGTCTCTGTGGTGGATTCACCGCAAAATCACTTTTAATGCTGGCGGGAGAGAGGCTCCGTCCTCCCACCACGCTTCGGTCATCTCTGCCGCTACTGATGGCTCCAGCGTCCGCTCCCCTCACTACCTGGATGCCTAATGATGGAAAAATGGCCCCCGCTCTGCTCCTTAGCATTGCAGGGCAGAAAGGATGTCAAATGTCACTTCTGTCCAATGCTCTTAAAGGAGAATTATTTTTTGCATTTAAGTGTAAATATTAGATCTGAGGTCTTTTTGACCCCAGATCTCATAATTAAGTGGTAATGTCATGCCTTTTTCTATTAAAAGGTATGTTTATATTCCCTGTAATAGGAATAAAAGTGACACATTTTTTTTTTTACAAGGACAGTGTAAAAAAAAAAGAGAAAAGTTTAATAAAATAGGATGTTTTGTACTCACCGTAAAATCCTTTTCTCTGTCGTCCATGGAAGGACACAGCTCCTTAATTCTTGACAAGTGGGTTATGTTCCTGTTCACAGTAGAGGACTAGGCAGAAACATGTTAGATAATTAAATACATGTTACTTTAACAGAGTTGAACAGCCCCGCCCAGGGGGCGGTCCCTCCGGACATAACCCTCCTCCCTGCAGTATGCAGCCTCAGTTCGTAACAAGCAGTACAAACCTAAAAAGGAGGGGTGGGTGCTGTGTCCGTCCATGGACAACAGAGAAAAGGATTTTACGGTGAGTACAAAAAATCCTATTTTCTCTTATCGTCCATGGACGGACACAGCTCCTTAAATCTTGACAAGTGGGACGTCCCCAAGCAGTGTCAAAAACGAGGGGTGGGAACAGTATCAGTAATACCAATGTAACTTCACCCCAAACAAGCAGAGCTCCTCAACAGAGGAGTTGCAACTTTAACCAGCCGCCTGCAAAACCTTTTTACATCCACCATGTAAAACTTGGAAAAAATGTGGACAGACGACCAAGTCGCCGCCTTGCACACCTGTGAGACGGACGCAAGATGTCGTAAAACCCAGAAAGCACCATTTGCCCTGGTTGAAAGTGCCGTGATCGAAAAAGGGGGCGCCCGCCCCCTAAGAGCATGGGCCTGAATGAAAGTCTGCCTGATCCACGAGAAATGGTGGCTGATGAGACCGCTAGGCACTTTTGTGGACCAGACACCGACACAAAAAGTGCGTCAGATCACCGTAGCAGACAAGTACACGCGTAAAAAGGGCGTACAACGTCCAAAGTATGTACCGCAACCCCTCTAGGATGCGCCGGCCAAGGACATAAGGATGGAAGAACAATGTCTTCATCCAGGTGAAAAGCCGAAACCACCATCGGAAGAAAGGAAGGTTGCAGGCGCAACACCGCCTTATCCTTATGGAGGATCCAGTATGGCGACTTGCAAGTCAAGGCCGCCAACTCAGAACAAGGGCCACCTACTGATATAGTGTCAAGAGAGGAATCTCTCTGATGTTTTCAAAAGGAAGGTTCCTGAAAAACCAAGAGCGCCAAAGTCAAAACTCATGGGGTAAGAGGTGGGTCAAGAGGGGGAAGTATATAACGAACCCATGCACAAATAGTACCCACCCGAAAATGGGCCGCAAAAGGCCACTGAAAAAAGCACAGCCAAGGCTGAAAACTGCCCCCTAACGATGCTTAAGACAGTTTACACTCCAAGCTGGATAAAACAGCAGGACCCTGGACACCGAGTATGTCCGTGGACGTCACCCCATCTTTTCGCACAAAAAGATGTAAGCCTTCCAGGTACGGTGATAGATCTTTCTGGAAGAAGACTACTGTGCCCTCAGCAGGGTTGAGATGACTGAGTCGGACAGACTCCGGTCCTCTGAAAACCTGGTTACCAAAAGCCATGCCGTGCAAGCTAGCGACTGTACAACAGAATTAAGTATGGGACCTTGAGACAGAAGGACCTCCGGCCTTGGCAACCACCAGGGTACATTCGCCACCAGGTGCCCGAGAACCGCGTACCAAAGACGCCGAGGCTAATCTGGAGCGATTAGGATCATCGGGATCCCCTCGGCCTCCACTCTGTGGAGCAGCACAAGAAGCAACTACAATGAAGGAAAGGCATAAAAGTAGCCGATACTGACCCCACAGGGCCACCAACGCGTCTGACGCGTCTTAACAGGAATACCAGACCTGGCCACGAACTTCGATAACATGCGGTTAAAACGAGCGGCCAGGAGATCCATGCCCTGTGAGCCTCATCTCCTGCAAGGGAGTTGAAACATCCCTGACTGCAAAGACCAGTCGCCCTGGTCCAGCATCTGGCGACTCAGGTAGTCCGCCTGCCAGTTTACCTGATGGTAGACCTAAGCCACTGCCGTGGCGCTGTCTGGCTGAATCCAGATCGGGCGACCTTGCAACCTCCTCGACCACGAGGAGAGGCATAGCCAGATCACACAGAATTATAGGACATCGATCGGTAAACAGGATTCAGCAAGAGTCCAGCGACCCTGGGCCGACTGGACCCCCCAGACGCCCCCTCAACCGGTGAGGCTGGCGGCCGTCGTAATCACCGTCCACTGGAAGGTAAAAAACGACTTCCCGGACCGAAGAGTCTGGGATCTCAGCCACCACCATTCAGAGAGACTCTGACTAGGTGGCTTACCTGAATCTGACGATCCAGAGACAAAGGAGATTTGTTCCACTTGCACAGTATCTCCTTCTGCAAAACACGAGTGTGGAACTGGGCATACGGTACCGCCTTGAAGGAGGCTACCAACAGGCCCAGGACTCGCGGAGAGATGACGATTGCGTGATGCCAACACCTGCACTGCAGACTGAAGAGTCTGCAATTTCTCCTGGGGAAGAAAGACCTTCACCACCGAGGAGTCCAGGATCAACCCTAGGTGCTCCAAACGCTGAGTCGGAACCAGGACCGACTTCTAAATGTCTAAGTAGCCCACGATGGCAAAGCCTCGCTGTCCCAGCAAAGCTATGATCAGTGCGAGCATCTTGGTGAAAACTCTTGGTGCTGGTGCTAGATCACAAGGAGGGGCCACAAAACTGATAGTGGTCCTCCCCTATCGCGAAGCGCAGAAACCTCTGGTGACTTGCGCAAATTGACACATGCAAGTTTGCATCCTTGATGGCCAAGGACGCCAGAAAGTCCCCCGAATGGAGCGCAGCCACCACCGAAAGAATAGATTCCATGCGGAACTACCTAACTCTCACAAAGGCATTTAGGGCTGTGAGGCCCAAAATTGGACGGACCCCATCTGTCTTCGGGACCGAGAACAGATTGGAATAAAATCCCTAAAACCTCTCGTCCTCCAGGACAGGTAAAATTACCCCGCAGCTTAGCAAGTCCCACACTGCCCCAGCAGGGCAGACCAACGAGCTGGAGGGAGAGGGAGACTCGAGGGAAAGAATCTGTTCAGTGGATAGGAGAAACCCTGTCTAGTACTCCGAAGAGACCACCTCGCAGACCCACTGGTCGGAGAGCAGGAAGGTTCACCGAGCTGTGAACCTGCAAAGCTGCCCCCCCATGGGCCAGGGCAGGGGGAGGCTACTTACATCGTGGGTTTGGGTGCCGCCGTGTTCGGCCTACGCACCCAGGTACGATCCCGTCCCCCAGCTGAGTTTTTGTCGGCCTGGGAGGGTTTACCCGTGGGCCCTGACTGATGAAAAATACCGCTTCTGAGCGGGGAATGAAGGACCCGGACTGAGAGAGGAGAGTGCTCTTACCCCCAGTGACATTCGTGATAATGTCATTCAACGAGGTACCAAAACCTCCTACCCCTGAGGGGTAAATCAGCCAGGGCTTTTTGGATGCTTGGTCAGCAGACCAACATTTCCGCCAAATCAGGTGGCCGCAAAACCACCGCCGAAACAGAGGCTCTGGATATCAAGGATGCTGCATCCCATGTAGCATCACAGACATATACAAGGCCCTGGACCAACTTGTCGGCCAGTCTAACAAATCAGGGAGGGAGCTGGTGCTCTTCCACAGTCTGGTGCAAAACCTTGCCCATTCAGCGAGTGTCTGAGACACCAAAGTTGCGGGCCACAAAGCAGACCCCAGCATGGTAAACATGGAGCGGATCAGCGCCTTGGACCTCCTATCAGAATGGTCCTTGAAGACGGGGGTCCCTATTATAGGGAGAGTGGTCACCCCTTTTTAACCGGGCACCCGAGTCCACTACCTGAGACGAAGCGTATATCTTTTCTTTTTTTAACTCTCCTCAAAAGGGGTACCGAACCGCCAGGCGCTGAGGAACTACAAGGACTTCTGCGGCCTTTCCCATTCCTTATCAATAAACTTGTCAAAAGAAAAGATATACAAGGAAAACCTTTACAGAGGGGTCTGGATTGTGTGCACAAAAAAGACAGAGCCCTCAGAGGATACCTCCGCTGTACAATACAGCATAAGCGAGTTCCTTGCAGCAGCGTACTGACAAGTGCCCTGTCACTGATTACAGTGAGGAGTTTTCCTCACAAGTAAGGTCCTGGTCCACTTACACAGACCACACAGAACCAGGGAAGTGACAGTCAGGTCCCGGTCTGAGGCAGAGCAGTTCCCAGACGCACGCCGCTCTAACAAAGTATCCATTAACTGCAGGAACCCCAGCTGCCACCTTTGGCATGCCTTGGGGAGGAAGACCAGACACTGACTCCATTAAAAAACAGCTCTCAGGGATACATTTCAGACATGAACAAATCCCACCATCCTTGCTGCGCTGACCAGGGGTTACCCAGGGGACTCATCAATCACCAGAGGAGACCGTTTAGCGCCGCTGCCTACCCTCCTCAGAACACAGCATGTGTGTGGGGAGAAATGCTGTGAGGTAAATAAAAAAACATGAGGAGATCCGTGCTGCGCGCTGTATAAGCCCAGCACTAGAGGCCAAAACCCCCTCCAAAATGGTCGCCGGACGCCTCAGATGGAGCAAAGAATGGCCACAGTAAAATAGCCGACCGCAATAGCAAACTGTGCCATAGTGCGACCACAACAAAATGACCGCCAATGGCGCCGGCACCGCAAAAATGTTGGCTAAATGCCGCGACGAGGATGAGAAGGCCTAATGAGGCCTTTCTGAGGCAAATACACCCCCACAGGGAAAAACACAGGCCCAGGCACCCCACAGTCCTCTGGTGGGAAAATGAGCCCCCCCACAGGTCCACCCCGGCAGCAATGAACAGCAGAGGGAAAAATTACAGAAAGCAGGGAAGGGATGACAGGAAAACCCCCGAACCCCAGCCGTACCCACCCGCCGAAGCGGGAAGGACAGTACTTACCCGTCCATGCGAGGACCCACTGACACATTCCTGACAGACCTAAACTGCGCAGGAGTAATTGTCGGCCCGGTCCATTGTAAGTGAGACAACACCACAGCCCAGTCATATGTGGACCCTGGAGCCATGGGGTATGTCGTGGCAGACCCAGCCTCTTTGCAAAGGTGTGCTCATGCTCGCTGGCTGGACTAAGGAGACTACAAGGATCTATAATATCCAGCCTGTCTCTCAGCCGACAGTTGATAGAAGATTCTTCAGAAGAAAATAAAATAAAAAGAACATTTTTCCTCAGGGCGCTGGGCCCAAAGGGAGCCATACGTCCTTCTCCGTTGCTAGGCAGAAAGAAACTGAGGTTGCATACTGCAGGGAGGAGGGTTATGTCGGGAGGGACCTCCCCCTGGGCGGGGCTTTTCAACTCTGTTAAATTAATATGTATTTAATTATCTAACATGTTTCTGCCTAGTCCTCTCCTGTGAACAGGAACATGACCCACTTGTCAAGATTTAAGGAGCTGTGTACGTTCATGGACGATAAGAGAAATATATATATATTTTCCAGACGAGTACGCGCGCAGAAGCGAACGCATAAGTGAGTAGCGCCCGCATAGGAAAACTGTGTTCAAGCAACACATGAGAGGTATCGCAATGATCGTTAGAGAGAGAACAATAATTGTAGAGCGGGCGCAATTTTGAAGCGTGACATGTTGGGTATCAACTTACTCGGTATAACATTATCTTTTACAATAAAAATAAATAAATTGGGCTAACTTTACTGTGGTCTTATTTTTTTTTTTTATAAAAAAAAGTGTATTTTTTCCACTTATTCCACCGTATTTGCTTGTAAGACCGCTGCACAAATACGGTGTGACAGACAGTATTCTCTAGGTTGTTAGAAAAAATATATATAATGTTTTGGGGTTCTAAGTAATTTTCTAGCAAAGAAAATGATTTTAACTTGTAAGCACAAGGTCTGAAAAATAGGCCTGGTCCTTAAGTGGTTAAGGTGCTCATAAATATCATTACAATCTTAAATTGATATACATGGATATTATTTCCAATTTCACAGCAAACTATCATCTAATTAAATTTCAGTTGAAATTTTATTTAAACATCTCCAAACACAAATGACATGGCTCAGACACATCCATATTAACAACAGCCTGCAGATTTAGACTATTACAATAGGAGAATATTTTGAAGTGTTTTTATTATAAGGACTAAGAGAGAGTACCCATTTAAAACGACAATTTCCACAGCTGTCAAGCTGACTGAATATTTGATGTGTGCAGGCTTCTCTTCTTCTATAAATGAGACATTTCCTTTCATCTTGTACCCTAACATGCGTTACCTAAACCCCCCAAATCTGAATATTTCAATAAGGTTCTTTCATTATTCACTAGGTTCATGGAAATTTTACTAGGGCAACCACATTTTTCTGTCGTTATGCATACAGGTACAAGCCTTCAGCTGGCAATATTACCTCGATTAGCATAGTTTGATGAAATATTTAAGAGGTTTTCTTTTTTTATTATTTTATTACTCTAAAACCTAATAAATCAAATGACTGCCAAATGCCATTAAGGTGACACTCTGACTGCAATGCGCTTTTCATATTCAAATTTAAAAACAGGCTGATGAAAGTATGTGTGGATTTCTCATTTTAGCCGCCTGCAGCTCATATTCACAAGTTATTATATTATATATTAAATATATGTTTTAAGCAAATTAGGGTGTATTATTTATTTGGATAAACTTGCATTTCAGTCACCTTGTTTCATGTACACACACCCACACACCTATATATATATATATATATATATATATATATATATATATATATATATATATATATATATATATATATATATATATATATATATATATATATATATATATATATATATATATATATCCCATGTTTGACATATGGCTAGTGTATGAATTATCTCGATAGAGCCAATTTATTTAGGTAAGCTTTAAAGAAATTAACAAATTTTTTCTAATTGCAAAAGAACTCTGACCAAGCTGTAAATAGCACTTTTTTACCGAGTTATATGCATTGTGGTATTTTCTTATTTTGTTATGTATGTTATTGTTAGAGGCTCTAGGAACACCCGAGTTCTGAGAGTAAAATATAAGTTTCCACTTACTGATTTAGTTTGAAATCAAAAGTTTTTCAGGTATGACTTATTGGTGAATGAAATTAAGCTATACCTTATTGATCAAACTATCTGACGGAAAGTTGAGCAGTCTCTGCTGTAATCTACCATAAACAAATAATCAAATCATTGCAATTTTCTTAGGAAAATGTATGCATTTGAATTAATCACGTGTAAGGGTAGCCTACAGAAGTTCTTCTGTCCCTTAGAGCCTTTTGCCACTACAGTATTTTCATAGGTTACCCACTGCAAGGGAGAGCACTAACATTTCTAAATATCTTTCTTTACTAAACCATCTTTATTATTGCGGACGAATGTAAGTCAAAGGGGTTGATTTACTTAGTGCAGTTGCTCTTGATCTGATGGGAACATGATGCGACCTGTAGGGCCGCGTACACACGGTCGATCCATCCGATGAGAATGGTCTGACGGACCGTTTTCATCGGTTCACCGCTGAAGCAGACCGATGGTCTGATGTGCGTACACACCATCAGTTCAAAACCGATTGGGTCAGAACGCGGTGACGTAAAACACACAACGTGCTGAAAAAAAAACGAAGTTCAATGCTTCCAAGCATGCGTCGACTTGATTCTGAGCATGCACAGGTTTTGAACCAATGCTTTTGTGTACTAACCATCGGTTTTGACCGATGGACAGCCGTCCATCGGTTCGATTTTAAAGCAAGTTCTATAATTTTTGTCCGAAGGACAACAGACCGATGGGCCGTACACATGGTTGGTTTGGACCGATAAAACTGGACTTCAGGCCGTTTTAATCGGTTTGGACCGACCGTGTGTATGCGGCCTGGCACTCAATGGAATCCAAGAAACAGATTTTATGGTAATTACAAACATCTCATTTTCTTTCTCCTCCATTGAGCAACATAGAAATTTAGATACAGTTAGGATGTCTAAAATCAGTCCACCTGAAGGGAAGGGGGTCAACAACCATTGAGGGGACTGGGGGATGTTTGCAAAAAAGAACCACCTAAAAGCGGTTGTAAACCACTGCACTTTTTTTCTTATCTGCAAGGCAAAGGCATAATGTGCTACTATGCAATGCATGGGAATGAATACAGAAATCTTTAACCTTCTATAAATAAATACTATGAAACCAGAAATTATCATTTTGATAAAATATTTTATTTGTTGGAAATAATTGGCCGTAGCTCTTTCATTGTTGGTATTTATAATAAACGTATTATCACCAAAACATTACTTGCCAATACTCTTACTTATTCCCATAAATTAGTTTAGCCCTTACAGCTCAAACTATATACCATAAACTTACACACAAATATCCCCTTCTTAGGAAGGGACATAAACAACCACACAACTTAGAGCTACGACAAAGGGAGGGAGGGAGGGCGTGTCTTCTGAGATGTCACCGCCGCTCTGCTAACGGTTTCTGGATGTCCACTTGTATTTATAGGCTCTCCAGGCTTAACAACTGACCAAGGGCTCGTGCTTATTTACTGACCAATCATCTTATTGCCTTATTAACCAATCCTATATAACAATCTATCTTATATTTTTTTTTTTTTTTTTTTTTTTAATTAACTTTATTACCTGATTCTGTCTCATTCCCATATTGATGGGAAACTAATTGTTTCCCCTCTCCCATGGGAATGAATACAGAAATCTTTAACCTTCTATAAATAAATACTATGAAACCAGAAATTATCATTTTGATAAAATATTTTATTTGTTGGAAATAATTGGCCGTAGCTCTTTCATTGTTGGTATTTATAATAAACGTATTATCACCAAAACATTACTTGCCAATACTCTTACTTATTCCCATAAATTAGTTTAGCCCTTACAGCTCAAACTATATACCATAAACTTACACACAAATATCCCCACCCGCCAGACTTGATTAACAAGTCTGGCACCCCACCCTGGCCACGGCCAATTCCACACTAGTCTGCAAATCCAAATTTAATATATCCAGGGCCACATCAGACAAATGAACATTGTCTGACCGATAAAAACCTGGAATTCTACCTTCCAATTCAACATGTCTAAAAGACATGCCCCCAATTGAAGGCATAAATTTAGCCATGGCCCTATTAATTTTCTTTCTAATTTTCTCCAAGAACAGTAGATCTGGAGATAAAAACCAAGAAAGTCTTGGAATAATTTCGGAAAATATTAAAACTGTATTAGGAAGAATTAAATGCAATTGATAGAGGTCAACTTTAATCCTACTTAATAAATCAAGTGTCTTATAATGACCTAAGTCATTACCCCCGAGATGGAAAACTACAGCATTCGGAGGAGGCCATGAAGAATATAATCTATTTAAAGTAGGGCGCAAGTCAAACCAAGACATTCCGCGCCTACCAAACCAACAAATAAAAACATCCTCACCATCCAAACCCAAATTATTACCATACGAACGGATAGAAGCACGTTTCTTAGCCCAGAACACGTAAGAATGTCCTAAAATCCAGACATTATGCTTTGATGCACCTGGAATTCAGAAATGGCAAAGGTTAGGCCTAATATAAGTCTTGAAACAATTGGACTTCCACCCACCCAAGTCCTGGATCGCAGATGCAGACAAACCAAGCCTAGAAGCTTCAGTAGCTGCACCTATTCTAAATGAGTGAGTGGTAATATGCAAATGGTCAAGATTCAGCTTGACTAAACACTTCTTCAGGACTGCAGAAAATTGAAAACGGGTAAGCGGAAGCCCATCAACATGTACAAATAAATGAGATCCACACTTAGGACGAATGGAACAATACTTAAACATAAAGTGACAAGCACAAATAGAACTGTCATAAATCTTAGCAATACTAATAATTCGGCCCTTCCCCAGTTGATCAGTTTTACTATGCCTCAAAAAAAACTGAACCCCACTGTCAGAAAAAGACAAATCCGAATAGAGCAGGCCATTACAAGCAAAGGAGGAATTGGGCACCAATTCTGAAATCCTAAAAGCTCCAAAAAAACAAACACTAAAAGAAGCTTTGAAAAGAACAGCTTCATAATTAGACGAACATATCGAATCAGTCACTGAGAGTAAGGCTCGCAACAGTTCCACAGTAATCGGAACCCTAGTATCGACAGAAAAGGAACATTTCCGGTAACCCTTCAATACTTGTTGTATAGAAAAAAAACTAGAACAAGGCGGTAAATTCCGCCATTTAACAAAAAAAGAAACCCCAGCCAAAATTTTAACAACATGCGAATATGAATAATTAGAACCCATCAAGGAGTCCAAAAAAGAAAGAACCAGATGCTCACTGTACTCATCCTGATGATGACCCTGCGTAAACAAAAAAGATTGCCAGCTATCCCACGCGGCCTTGTAATTTGCCCACGTGGAAGGAGCCAACGAGTTCAGGACAGCAACTTGAACCTTCTCTAGACGATGGACCACAGATGGATAGGGCACGGAAGACCAAGAAGATCTGCTTCTGGCACCAGTGTCCTGAAACGTTCCTGCTGTAATCGAGACAGTGCGTCAGCAATATCATTAACATGACCAGGTATATATTTAGCCTTAATCCAAACATTCAAAAGGAGACATTTAAAAACAATGTGCCGAAGAACAGCAACCACAGGTGGAGACTTGGAAGACATACAATTGATGGAAAAAACCACACCCTTGTTGTCCGAATGAAAAAGCAATCTCATATTACGAAAACTGTCACCCCACAATTCCAGAGCCACCAAGATGGGAAAGATTTCCAAAAATACAATATTGGAAGTCAAACCCCTCTCCATCCAACCCGCCGGCCAAGGAGCAGCTGACCAATGTCCATCCCAGTATACACCATAACCATAAGATCCCGAAGCATCTGTGAACAGAGAGAGTGCCGAAGCATCACAAAATGGAGACTGCCAAAAACAACAACCGTTAAAATGTAACAAAAAACAATCCCAAACCTTCAAATCATCTCTTAATTCTGAGGAAATCCTGACAAAATGCCGAGGGTCCTTCAATCCTGCCAACGCTCTGTACAACCTCTTCGAAAAAACCCTCCCAACAGCTATGACTCTGGTCGCAAAGGCCAACAGACCCAACAGAGCCTGTAATGTACGCAGTGTAACCTTCTTTTTGCTCAAGACAAAAGAAACCAAAAAGCGCATACGACACACCTTATCAGGAGGCAAACGAAATTCCATTCTCTCAGCATCAATCGTAACACCTAGGAACTCCAACGATTTCGTAGGCCAGACCGATTTCTCTTCCGCTAGAGGCACTCCAAATTTCCTGCAAAGCATCCTAAACATTGTAAACAAAAACAAACAATCTGCAGAAGAAGCCCCGATAAAAATATAATCATCTAAATAATGCACCAAATTAAGAGAACCCGTGACATGCGAAACCGACCATTCCAAAAATGACGAGAAAGTCTCAAAATAGCAACAAGACATAGAACAGCCCATCGGGAGGCAACGATCGAAATAAAAATTACCATCAAAATAAAAGCCAAGCGAATCAAAAGCAGACGGGTGGATGGGTAACAAACGAAATGCCGATTTAATGTCAGCCTTAGCCAAAAAAACCGAACCACCAACCGAACGAACCAAAGAAATAGCATCGTCAAACGAACTGTAAGATACCGTACAGACTTCAGGATCAATATCATCATTTAAAGAAGAGCCAGCAGGAAATGACAAATGATGAATCAGTCTAAAACTCTTAGTATCCTTCTTAGGAATAATGCCTAATGGAGATATCCTGAAATTGACAAAAGGGGGGTCCTTGAAAGGACCCGCAACCCTGCCAGCCCGTACTTCCTTCTCTATCTTTTTCCTAACTACCTCTTTAAACCTGCTAACAGAGGGTAAATTATTCACAACCGAACAACCCACTCCAGAAAAAGATGGAAGTAAAAAACCCAACGAAAAGCCCTTAATTAATAAGTCCGCCTCCTGACGACGCGGCCAAATGCGTAGATAAGGTAACATTTCTACCAACTTCACCGGGGTTACTGCTTTTACGAAAAGTATCCTTAGGCTGAGGCTGCGGGGTCAACGCCACCTTTTTGAAACATCTAGAAGCCGGGTGTACTCCCGAACAATTAGAACATTCATGTCTAAAACGGCACGTATGCGGCCACTTACATTGGCCCTCATTGAAGCTAAAGCAAAGGCCCTTGCGAAAAGGCCCAGTCTGTACCGGAGGGGATCTAACCATCGGTCTCTGAGGCAACAACAAATTGAGCCACAATCCGACGTCTTTTGTTCCCCATCGTAACGATCCATGAACGGCTAGTTTTTGACGAAAAGATTCATCATAAGTAAACCAAGCCAAGCCTGGAAAATTTTTATACGCTTCCAATATGATTTCCACATGATGAAACATTTTATAACAAATCTCAGGATGTTTTTCGCCCATCACACTAGCGTAAATACAGAAGGCCTGAAGCCAGTTATTGAAGGATCTAGGCACAATCTTACGCTTATCATCTACAACCTTTTCTTGATCCCTCCTCAGAGGTCTGTCTTCTGCAGCTGGTAAAAGGGACAAAAAATCCATATAATCCCCCTTCCAAATCTTAGCTTTGACATTAGCAGATAAATGAAAACCCAGCGGGGACAACTCACACGCCATAGCCTCCCTAAAACAACTTTCAGGAACATTAGCAATTTCATGCACATTAGCAATCGGTTCCACCTGCATTACCTGGCTAGGCACACATGTAGATTGGGCAGATTGCTGGTTAGACCAAGCGTGCGAAACATCCATAGCAGGCCATGAAGTTCTAGACAGTAATTGCTGCAATTGCCCAGACACTAAAGAAAAGTTAGAAATGATATCAGATAAAGCAGCCGAGTCGAGAGACTCACCTCTTTGTGTGGGAGAAGTATCACTTGTCACCACAGGAATAGGACATTGTGCTGGTGCTGAAACAGTTAAAGTGTTATCAGAGCGACCTGCATGAGAAACAACATTAGAGACAGCAGGATAATCAGTAGTACCAACTAAAGGATTAAAAACATCACACAAAGCTGTCTGAAAATCTTCTCTGGTCTGAGAAGACTGCACTGAAATAATTTGGGAAGGAGCTTTTTTACCACCCTTACCCTTTTTAGTGTTCTTTGGAGGTGATGGAGAATAACATCTGCGCAGCTTCTGTGTCCTCTTGTAAACCGACCTGCCAGTTCTGCCAGCAACAGTATTTGCATTAACCTGCACATCGTCATTCACTTCTGGAGGAGGGAGGGCCGATGACGCAGCAAGTCCAACCTCATTCACACCCATAGGCAGATCAACCTGCCTGTCACCTCGATCTACATGAGGAAGGAATAACCCGGGAACCGGGGGCGGAGCTGTAGCAGGAAGGGACATAGATGCTGAGCACACTGCCTCATCAGCTTCCTGCAAAACCGAGGATGGAGGAGCCAGAGAAAGGCAAAGTTTCATCCATTCTTCTCCGCCTGGTGCTGCGGCCCTGTCCATAAGCTGACGCAGGTAAAATTCCATTGCAGCACAGAGCAGACGTGTCTTCTGAGATGTCACCGCCGCTCTGCTAACGGTTTCTGGATGTCCACTTGTATTTATAGGCTCTCCAGGCTTAACAACTGACCAAGGGCTCGTGCTTATTTACTGACCAATCATCTTATTGCCTTATTAACCAATCCTATATAACAATCTATCTTATATTTTTTTTTTTTTTTTTTTTTTTAATTAACTTTATTACCTGATTCTGTCTCATTCCCATATTGATGGGAAACTAATTGTTTCCCCTCTCCCATACTAGCACATTATGTGAAACGTACCTGAAATTTAAGCCTTCCAGCGATGCAATGTCATCCCTGGTGAAAATATGGGGGGGGGGGATTTTTAGGACTTTAAATGATGTACATGCAGATGTGCATCTATCCCTGGTTCAGGGACATAAGAAGAGGGAGGTTGGTACTTTAGATTAGGCTATTGACCTAGTGGAGTCATTGCTGGAGACAGCTTCCATCTTCACCCGTCTTGCCTCTGGGTTCGTGGACTCCGGCTCTGTGACTGGCAAATGCCGCTGGTCATGGCACAGGGCTCTGAAGGAACAGCACAGGTTCCATCAGAGCGTATGCGTCAGTGATGTCACTTGGCTGCATGTACAGTAAATATTAGCCTCCGTTTGATCTGCAGTTGCCATAATGCTGCATGTGTGATCAGTTTTAACACCAGTCATTTGACAACTTGACAGTTTGGTTGAGAACAGAAGCAGTTGTGACAGTTATCATTCATGACATGCCTTGACTATAACTGCTTTGGGAGACAGCTAAATCAATGGGTTCAGTTGTGCTTTAAGGGTAAAATCCCACAAAGTCTGCATGAATGAAAAGGGTAGTATGCACAGGAAGCTGAAGTAGATATATGAGAGGGGTGGGATCCCTCCAACCCTTCTGTAGACCTAATTCCTTGAGGCAGGACGCACACTGATTACCTGTGACGTTGAAAATCACAGGGCCAAAAAAGAGAACACTCTTAAAGTTCAAGTAAGTCAGATAGAAAGGGAAAACGCATGTATATAGAGTCCATCGGCCGCACACCCCAAAGATGCAAAAACAAAATGGAAAAGTCCCCCAGGGAGGGGTTTTAAAGCGACAATATATTCAATTAAAGAGATATAAAATGTATTAAATGATAATATTTACTTTATATGTACAATCATTATAGATACAACATGATTAGGTCATTAAAAATAGTAATAAAGCTCTGGTTATACATGATTAAAATGTAACAGCAGTAGTAAAATAGTCAACAATACAAAAAAAATGCATGATAGGCCATAATTATATTAACTTCCAAAGGAGTACACCGACGCGTTTCGACCAATATTGTCAAGGTCTTCTTCAGGGGGAATTTTGTACTTTGGTGGAATATATTAGAAAAAATGTTAGGATTTCTAGCCCTCTAACACAATGCTGACATCTGTTCTATGGATAATAGAGATGTGTTTACCGCTCAAAGGATAATATTGAGATGGCATATAACCAGAGGTGATGGCTAAAATAAGTAAGATGATCCGAAGACCCTCGCAGGAAAATATCACCCGTTCCATACCTTGAATCAGAATTCCAAGCACACAGCCAGGGTGCTCTGCACATATGTACGGACATCAGACCCATACAGGACACAAGTTTATATGCTCATAACAAGCCATCAAAACTGAAGCACATGGTTGTGACATTTTCTCAATCCGCTTCTTAAAACAGGGCCTACCTTGGCAGTGAAGAGATCAATTTACAGCTGTGGAACCCTAAAAGACCCAAGGCTTGGAACAGCAGGCTAATCCTCCACATGCATTTTAGGGTGATCTGCATTAATAAGGTTTGAAACAACCCCCTTTACATCTGAGGTATCAGAAAGGCTTGACAGATTTAAGTCACTGTCAACATGGGAGAGAGATCAAGGCCAGTCAATCCAAAATTGGATTTAAAGAGAGACTCTAGCTGCCTGTGGAGTCTGAAAGGTGAGCACACCCCTCAACCAAACTAATGGTACTCCTGTTTAAGCAGAACTAAACCTAACATGTAAAAGACATGCTATGTCTTTTCTGCAATAACATGTACTTACCTGCCTGCTCACAGTCTTCTACCGAATGTATACTGCATGCGCAGCTCAGCGTGCATTCCAATCACAAATAAAACACAAAAACCTCCTGTGTATGATTGTAGTAGTCCAGTTCCAGCACCTGCTGCACACCTGATCCACAGATGGAGAAATAAACGCACAACACCCTGCTGCCCATTCCAGACTAGGAATATCTCAAAAACAGAAAAACGCAAACAAGAGGGGGCACACCAGCCTAGCACATCATCTCTAAAACCATTTATTAAAAAAATTGTAAAAAAACTAATTGAAAGAAAATTGCCAAAGGCTCTAAATTGAAAGGAAATCGCCAAAGGCTCCAAGGAAGAGGGCACAGCCCTTGAAACGCATTAGCCTTTTGGATCCTAGGTGATTAGACCCCCCCCCCCCCCCCGCCAAGGTTTGGTCTGATCTAAGGCTTCAGGAAGGTCAGAGTTAGACTATTTAGGGTAATGCACTGGAGCACATTTAGAGCTTTTCCGGGGAGGGTGCCACAATAACCGAGCACACACAGCCAAAAGGGAAGAAAGGTCCTTCATCTAGGCTGTAAAGACTGCAGAGTGTGTATATCTCTCCCTCTAGTGGATGACATCAGTGCCCGATCACTCAGCCCGACCCAGCAGTGGTGCAATTTAGAAAGGCATCCAGCAGAGTATACTGTGAGATAGCTCCTGGTTTTTGAGCCCAAATAGCCTTATTTAGAAGGCAAGTATTCAGAGACTGAGGGTGCGCCATGCCTCTGGGCTTGGAAAGTGCTCCACAGCTAACAAGATGCACTCATGTCTGGAAATACCACAATGCCAATGCCTGAAAGTCATATTCCAGGATAGCCCCATATGTCCAGTCCAGCGGGGTTTAGGTGATGAAAGGTTGATCCAGATAGCTGCTTTGCAGAGACAATCTCAAGCGATCACATAGTGAGGAATCTTAACTGAAGTCACAAGTGAAGAAAGGCTAGCAAAAACTGAATTTTCTCAGCAGAGGCAGCAGAGGCATTCAACCTCTAAAGGACACTAACAAAAATGAAGACATGTTGGGTAGAGGAGGGCACCTGGCTTACAATTTATTTTCCCTAGTGTCGAAACCTCCTGAAGGTGTCAGTAAAACCCAACTGTGTATGGATTCCTGTGTCCCTCATTGGGCGAGAGTTATGGTTATGCTGTCTCTTATGCCTTGTACACATGGTCGTGCAAACGTCCGCCGTGAGTCTGTCGGAAAGAAAGAGAACAGGTTCTCTATTTAAGGTCCGTCGGACTTCCGAGAAAAAAAAGTCAGATGGAGGCTACACCAACCGGACTTTCCTAGAAAAAAAGCCTGTCAGACTTTTTTTTCTCTGAAAATCCAGCCGTGTGTATGAGGCATTAGTGTATTTTTAAGGGTCCTGATGTCTTGAGGAATAAATGTAAAGTATTCTGTAATAATGTAGATGAATGAAATGTGTTAATTGTAAAAGGTTTTATTTAAAATTGGACAATTACAAAAAAAGTTAAGTGATTTTTTATTATATAGAGAGCATCTAAAAAGGTTTACTTTGCCTAAGCAGTACCCCAAAAAACGATCCTTTGCCTTGCATTCTTGAAAAAGAGAAAAGGATTGCAGCTCTCAAAATTTCTGAGTCTTCACAGGAAAGTGTCCCGCCCTACTAGGAGCTGACAGGTGCTGGCTCTGCACAAGTTTGATGAGGAAAACTATCCTGGATGGCTGCACACTGTGAAAAAGGCATCTTTATTGTAGAAAATAAAATAAAATCCAGTGTACACACATGCCGCTGCATGACAATCATATGTCTCCTCCTCTGCTTTGTTACACGTTTCCCCCGTTGTTTCTGTTTCACATCAGTTCCTTGAATTCAATTTGTTTTCAATTTTTCAGTTTCTTTACATATGGGTCTAGTTTTCTGACTTTTTCTTCCCCTGCTTGCTATATATCATTTTTCTGTTGCATTGTCAGGATACATAGTATCATACAATGATTTATATAAGATTTAGCACCCAAGTGGGTTTTACACTTATGTCGGTATATATATTTTTGAAATTACAACAATATTTTCCAATTTAGGAATGTTTTAACTACATATATTTTTATTATCACTTTCATGGTGATTTAATTTTAAATTCATGAATACTGTGAATTATTTGATTGTGCATATTATTATTTAATGCTTATTAATGGCCTTCAATGTTCAATCACCAATCATTTTATGTACATGTGTATTAAGTATTTTAGCATATTTTGTTGTATTTTGATTCATCCCATCTTTTGAGTGCAAAGATGACAAATGACTTTCATCAATTATGTCTTTTCCAAATCAAAATATACTATGTTGGGTCTTTTTTGATAATTTTTTTCTTTTTTTGGGCTTTTTCCTCTTTCAGGTGCACTCAATTTTAGAAGATCAGGTCCAAATTGTGTGGGAGTTTTTTTCAAGACAATTCTAAAGCCTCGAACACACGATCAGTCCATCTGATGAGAACGGTCTGAAGGACCGTTGTCATCGGTTAACTGATGACGCTGACTGATGGTCCGTCGCGCCCACAAACCATCGGTTAAATAACCGATCGTGTCAGAACGCGGTGACGTAAAACACAACGACGTGCTGAAAAAAACGAAGTTCAATGCTTCCAAGCATGCGTCGACTTGATTCTGAGCATGTGTGGATTTTTACCCGATGGTTGTGCCTACCAACGATCGGTTTTGACCTATCGGTTAGGAATCCATCAGTTAAATTTAAAGCAAGTTTTCTTTTTTTTAACCAATGGTTAAATAACCTATAGGGCCCACACACGATCGGTTTTGATCAATGAAAATGGTCCATCAGACCGCTGTCCTCTGGTTAACCTATCGTGTGTACGAGGCCTAAGGTTCTGATTGGTAGCCTGTTTTTCAATCTTTCCTCTTATACACATGCTTGGGTCCTGTTCATTTAGCTATGACTAAGCATCGATTGATGTGAAACGCATTAGCTATTCTTCCGTTTCTATATACGATTTGACTGCTGTACACTGGATTTTATTTTATTTTCTTCAATAAAGATGCCTTTTTCACAGTGTGCGGCCATCCAGGATATTTTTTCTCATCATGCCTTGCATTCCTCTTGAAAAATAACAGTGTGCTTCTTGACATGAGACTATGCCTAGGCCTATAATAAATACTATTCTCACAAAATTAGAAGTGAGATTTGGTGATGTAGCTACTGTGCTTTTTCCACTTAGGGACTGCTTTAGATAAAGCCATTTCCCTGCTCCTGTTTAATTTATTCTTTAGTACTAAGCTACAGTAGCTCCACCTTTTTTGCTGGTTCTTTAGCAATTCCCCACCAGTCAGCAGATTAGCAGTCATCAGGGGGTCGGGAAGCAAAGCCCTGCTCCTCAACTAAAATTGAACAGTAAGTCAATCCTGGTGAAAAAGATTAGGTCCATGGAACCTACAAGCAACACTGGCGCATCTCGTGGTTCTGTCAAATTTGTGTATTTGTTTTTCGCCCCCCTTTTTTTGGGGTGTTTAAATTTTTTTTTTTTTGTTATTATTGTTGGATTTTGTTTTGGGGCCCTTTTTTTTTTTTTTTTTGTTTTTGTTTATGTGTTTAGTATTGTTGTTCACCCCCTATATAGGCTAGGCACAGTTTGTGCCTACTGTGTGAAATATCACACAGTGTACTGCAAAAGTTGGTACATTAGGGTCTCTTAGAGACGCCTTTCCCCTCTTTTATTTATTTATTTTTTTTTTTCTCTCTGCCCCCCCTTAAAATTTTTTTTTTCCTTGTTCTTTTTTTTTTTCCCTCTCTCTCCACCATGGCTACTACAATGGTGTCTCAACCGGTGCTAAAGATATGCTCTTACAATGTTAAAGGTCTAAACATAGCTTCTAAGAGAGGGCAAATTATATATCAAATGCATAAACATAAAGTTAATCTGCTTTTTCTTCAAGAAACCCATTTCCAGACTGATCTTTTCCCCACCTCCCCTAGTGTACATTTTAACCGGTGGTTCCATAGTACTAATCCAGAACAGAAGACTAAAGGAGTCTCTATCGCGTTCCATAAAACCTTGCCTATTGAATTAATTGACAATTTGGTAGACCCTCAGGGAAGGTACGTTTTTGTTAAGTTTTTCCTGTGGGGAATTAAATTTACAGTGGCAAACATATACCTGCCGAATACTAATCAAAGCCAATCAGCAATGAGATATTTGGAAATATTGTCTGGCTTCATGGAGGGGAGACTTATTCTGGGGGGAGATTTTAATCTCCCAATGGACCCACAAATTGATACCACCTCATTAAGAAAGGCGGTTTCGGTATCTAGGTTGAAGACATTGAAGCGTACTCTCTATGATTATCATTTGATAGATGTTTGGAGGATACTACATCCTAAATCAAGAGACTATACATACTTTTCAATGGTCCATCAATCTTATAGTCGAATCGACTATTTTTTTGTGGACCATATCTGTTTGGATTGGTCACCAATATGTGATATTGGTACAATGGTCTGGTCAGATCATGCACCACTATTTTTGGAACTCATTATCCCCTCGGTTCCACCGAGAGAATGGACATGGCGTTTAAATGATGCATTACTAGAGAATACAGAGTGCTCTAATCATATAGCGGAAACTATCTCAAATTTTCTGTCAGACCATGTCACAGATTCCACGACACTTCCCACCCAATGGGAAGCTATGAAAGCAGTTTTGAGAGGGACTTTTACTCAACTAGGCGCCCGAATGAAAAAGAAGCGGACAACAGAGATTACAAAGGCGTTTCAAAAGCTTAGAACCTTAGAAACAGAACATAAGAGATTAAACACGACAGAAACTCTACTAGAGGTTGCTTCAGCGCGGACTTGTCTGTGTAAACTATATGAGTCTTCTGCCCGCACATATTCAAGTAAGATGGCGTTATACCAATATAAATTTAGCGATAAGTGTGGAAAGTCGTTGGCTAGTTCTTTAAAACCACACCAGACTCCTACTTTTATCTCAAAGCTCCAGGGTTTAAATGGTGAAATAATTTCCTCACCTTCTTTAATTAGGAAAACATTTAGTGACTTCTACCAGTCTTTATACAATATACCCCCAAACCAATTTTCAAGCTCATTTGATAATGAAGAGGATAAAGTAACATCCTATATAGTAGATACTCCGATACCTACTTTGGCGGAAAATATAGTAGAAGAACTGGAAAACGTAATTACTGAAGAAGAGGTTACCAAAGCTATTGTCAATACCCCGGGAGGTAAAAGCCCAGGCCCCGATGGCTTTACGCCAAAATTCTATAAACATTTTTGTTCTCTTATTACCCCCTTTCTAACCAGGGTATTTAATTCTATAGCGAACGGATCTACTTTTCCGAAACAAACGCTGGAAGCACATATTTCACTTATCCCGAAACCAGATAAAGATCTGTCGCTGTGCGCAAATTTCAGACCTATATCTCTAATTGGGATAGATGTTAAAATATTCTCAAAAATTTTAGCAGGCCGTCTACAACCACTATTGCCTCAACTAATCCATTTAGATCAGGTTGGTTTTGTCAGTGGTCGAGAGGCAAGAGACAATACGCTTAAAACTCTCCTGCTGACGGACTATGCCCGCGCTCAAGAGATTCCTCTATGTCTGTTAACAGTTGATGCCGAAAAGGCGTTTGACCGGGTCAGTTGGAAGTTTTTACGAGCCTCTCTTCTACAGATTGGCATGGGTCCCTGTATGATGGCAAGGATTATGTCTCTTTATCAATCGCCCTCGGCTAGAGTTAGGGTGAATGGATCGTTGTCCCCAGCTTTCCATATCTCTAATGGAACACGTCAGGGATGTCCTCTTTCTCCATTATTGTATGTTATAATAATGGAACACCTTGCAAATGCACTGCGACAAAATGAAGACATAACGGGCATTCAGGTAGGTCCCCTACATGAAAAATTGGCCCTATTTGCAGATGATTTATTACTATTTGTAACAAACCCCCATACCTCTATTCCATCTATACTTTCAGAATTCCAGAGATTTAGTGAAGTTAGTAATTTTAAAGTTAATTGCAACAAATCAGAACTTCTTAATATATCTGTCCCGCAAGGAAAAATGAAGCGAATATCGAAGAACTTTCCTTTTAAGACGTGTACGGAGTCAATTCGATACTTAGGGATTAGTATTTCAGCGTCACCAGCACAACTATACTCTCTAAATTTTCTCCCGATGCTCAATAAAATCCAAACGACCCTGACATCATATACACTCAAACGTCTTTCGTGGTTTGGTAGAATTAATACCCTTAAGATGGATATACTCCCTCGTCTTCTATACTTGTTTCAAACAATTCCAATCCACCTTCCGGCAGTGTTTTTTCGTAAAATTCACCGACTATTTTCTAAGTTTATCTGGAATTCAGTCCAGTCAAGAATTAGTTTCGGGACACTATCTCTACCAAAAAACAGAGGTGGAGTGGGGGTACCAGATGTTTCGATTTACCATAAAGCGACTATATTAGCACGTATTACGGACTGGTTTCACCACTCCACCTCGAAGCAATGGGTTCAATTGGAAGGACATATGAATCCTATAGATTTATGCGCCCTTCCATGGACCTCGCCTATTCTTCGAAAAGGCCTTTCAATACCAGTAGACCTTACTAGGCAAACACTGTATATATGGGACAGACTGATACCCATATATAAAATATCAAAACAATTGAGCCCTATGACCCCCTTTTTTGGAACGCCGGATTTTTTACCAGCCCTACACTCAATCACGTTTGGGCCCTGGCATAAACAAGACCATAGAAGAATTGCTCAAGTCCTCCAGACAGATTCACTACTAGTGGTAGATTTTCCATCGACTAAGACCCCTCAGAACTCTGCGCAGTGGCTGCAGAGACATCAAGCCTTTTGCTATATACGATCAATCCCATCGAAACTAGATTTCTATGCTGAACCGACTGCATTTGAATCCTTGCTACTGCAAGAAGAACCAATATCACACTCAATTTCTATAATTTACTCTATCCTTTTGCTTTCAATCCATCCAGATCTCCCCCCGTTCACGCGGAAGTGGGAGAAAGAACTCCAAGAGAATATAGCTTTAGCAGACTGGCAAAAAAGCTTTATTTTGACTCACAAAACTTCAATAGATACAAGATCACAAGAAAAGGCATATAAGTTGGTGAGTAGATGGTACAGGTGCCCTTCTATAATGCATCAAATCAATCAAAATATACCGGACATTTGTTGGCGTTGTCACGAGGCAAAAGGTAGCATGTTACATGTCTGGTGGGATTGTCCGCCGGTAAGAAGGTTTTGGAAACAAATTTTTGATCTATATGGAAAATTGGAGGATACAGTAATTTGCGCATCACCCAGAGTGGCCCTTCTAAATATGACCCCAGGTCCTTTAAAAAAGGCAAGAGAGGACGTGATTGGATACTTTATTTCAGCAGCTAGAGTAGTTATTCCTCGATATTGGAAGACAGGGGTAGTGCCTTCCCTAGGGGAGTGGGTGAAGGAATTGGAACGTTCTAGAGACTTGGAAAGTCTATTGGCCCGGGAAACGGGAAGGGAAGAGCAGTTTTCTCATACTTGGTCTGCATGGTCTGACTTTCGGAAATCAGATGAATTCCCAACCTGGGTTAAAGGGAACCTTACAGACGAGTAGCCATGGTGGGGAGATTATTATTACTGTTTAATTTTATTTCCCCCCCACCCCCTTTTTTTTTTTTTTTTTTTTTGTTCCTCCTTCCTTTTTTTTTTCTATGTGCCTATGGGTATTATATGTTACAGATAAGAAAATATGTATTATGTACATGTATGCTTGACTGCTATGATTATAGTAGTAATGTATGTCTATGTAGATACTACTAAAATTCAATAAAATTCAGATTGAAACAGCAACACTGGTGCACTTTCCTACATTTGAAATCCTTGGGCACACGTGTCTTCACTAGAATATTTCCACTTTAAGAAATACAAATCACTAAGCCAGCTAGAAGCAACCATATACATGGCACAGGAGGGTATGTGTATGTCTTTATACAGAGAAAACAAACAAGTTAATTTACAAAAGGATTACCATAGTGTGATCTTAAAGAGAACCAGTCACAGCTAGATTTATGCAAGAATCTAAATACGTAGTTTGAAAGCAACTCGAGACAAAGCTGACACATAGCAAAACAAATCTGCATTAGGGAACAAATATAAGTAAGTTTTCACAGTTATAGAATAAATATGAATAGTATAAATTAATAGAATACATGTGACTAGATACCTATACGTAATGTGTGGAAGACAGTGTTAATTAAGTACCCTTTCTTCTGCCAGCAGAGATGTCCACCAGTCCCCTATTTAACTAAACAGCTTCAGTACAGTAACAAAGAACTTTTAGAGGAGATTCTATGGACCCATGCAGGGTTAAATCAACGTGATCAATACTTTATAAGACATATCAATATTTATTTATTGTTTCCATTTTGTGCTGTTTTGGCAACAATTCAAAAAATATTGTTCTAGTTGTTGAAAGTTGAAGGAGGGGGAGCCTAAGGCTGATTTACAAGTTTGCATATATTTAATAGGACCCTAGTCAGTAACATTTCAGAAATTAGAAAGTTGAAAGAGATAAATGAGAAACCTCATGGGTCATTAGAGGATCAAAATTGATATGCACTTGCAGAAATGGGAAGCTGTTCCAACTAGGAATGTTCTTATCCAGTGTTCAGACAGATTGGAGTAACTGGAAATGCTCTCTTGGGGGAAAGTTCTTGGTAAACTAAAGAAGTTGTAGAACAAGATATGTATGTGTTGCTATATACAGGATGCAGGAAGAGTTAGAAAAAGATCAAATGAAATCCCTCCCACCTATCCCAAAAGGCTCAGAGAATAAAGGAATTCAATTAAAATTATTTTTTACACAGTAAGGTTCACTATAAAAAATCTTTAACAAAAGGGGTGAAATATTAGGTTATTCAAAATGGGTCCAACTACTGTTTTCAAGGTTCTGGTTGCAAAAGCCACCTGAGACAGTAGTTTCACAACTAAATAGAGAAGTAGATATGGTGTTTCTAAACCCCCATCGTAACGTTTCCCCCTAGTCTTAGTTTATAGGTTTTGTAGTTTTGAAATATTACTATATTATTCTCATATAATCTTGCGTAATACATTTACAGTGAGAGCAAATATTATAAAACATTTAGTTTTCTATAGACAATATAGAATATAGTATATTAAAACAATTGCATTTAATGAAATACTTGCTTTCATCTTTTTTCATCATGTTTGTATCAGAGTACAACCTCATTACGGTCACTTTTGGTCTGCAAGCATGCATTCCAACAAAGGTCGCATGGCATTACCCGGTTTCCCAATCATGACAGCAGTAGACTTTCTGCACTAGGGGCCAGATTCACGTAGGAGGGCGTATCTTTGTGCGGGCGTAGCGTATTCTAGATACGCTACGCCGCCGTAACTTAGAGAGGCAAGTACCGTATTCACAAAGAACTTGCGCCCTAAGTTTCAGCGGTGTAGCGTAAATGGGCCTGCATAAGCCCGCCTAATTCAAACTAGGCTGGTAGGGGGCGTGTTGTATGGTAATGAATCGTGACCCCACGTAAATGACGCACCTAACGAACGGCGCATGCTCAGTATCACGTCGAATTTTCTCCGTAAATTACGCCGGCTCAATGCTTAGTCGACGTGAACGTAACCTACGCCCATCCTCATTCACGGATGACTTACGCAAACAACAGAAAATACGACGCTGTTCCGAGGTCCATACCTAACATGACTTACCCCTGCTTTATAAGGGGTAAAGTTAAGTCGGTCGGACGCCTTACGTAAACAGCATATTTTAATACGCCGTGCGCAAGTACATTCGTGAATCGGCGTATCTAGCTCATTTGCATATTCAACGCAGAAATCAACGGAAGCGCCACCTAGCGGCCAGCGTAAATATGCACCCAAGATACGACAGCGTAGGAGACTTACGCCGCTCGTATCTTCGCCGAATTCAAGCGCAAATGATTCTAAGAAACAGGCGCGCAGATACGACGGCGCACATTCGGAGTTACGACGGCGTACGTGGAGATACGCCGTCGTAAGTCCTTTGTGAATCCGGGCCCTGGTGTGTATAAACGGGCACATGTCCGTTGACACCCGCCACTCCATAGAGGAAACTGGAAGGTCCGATTGGGTCTGCCTAACAAAACTGACAGGCGGACCCAATCGGTCCGGCCATGTGAAAGGGCTCTTAAAGCCATCTTTGACCTCATACTGTATACGCTGAAAAGTCTACCTACTAAGTATTTTTGTATTACTATTTATGCAAAAATGTCTATGATTATTTTATTTTGTTAATAGGAAATGTGTGTATAGAGATGCAGTTTGTCACTTTTTATGAGCTGATCTTCTTTTTTGCAAACTACATAATCCCACCAACTACCATGTGATGGAGGTGAACAAAGGCAGACATGTTTTAAGTTAAGTCCATATGACAACAACGGCTCCCTCCACAGATACAGTGGAAAGGTGAGTGTAGTCACCCAGAGACAGGGAAGAAAGCCATTACCATTAATGTACCTTTGCTGCAGAAAAGAAAAAGCTTTCTCTATATTTAAGGGCAGGTTTTGTTTCTGCCTCCAGTGTCTCCTATAGAAAACTCCTCCATTACTTCCTGATATGACAAATCGCACTCACCAGATTAAAATCCCCTCCTGGGGTAGCAGGCATCCACAGTGTACGCCCTGTGCTGCGCTCTGGCAAATGTTTGCTTGTTCCCCTGTATATGGCCTTTTTATCCAGAAGCCACTCAAAAGAAGGAAGAAAGGATACCCAAATAGTGTGATACCGTTTAAAAAAACGATGTTTATTAAATAAAATCACTGGGTACATTTGATTCAAACAAATCAGACGTTTGTATATATCCGTGGAAGTGTTGTAACAGCGTGCGTCCCCTCGACTGGTTTCGTCGTAATGACTTTGTCTGGAGTGTGCAGGCTGTTACTCCCACTTCCCTATTTATGTGTTTTCACATTGCATGTATATATATATATTTTTTCACATTGCGGCAAGAGCAGACACTAAGGAACACAATTGGCTATGTTATATACAGGCTACAGTCTGCAAAAACTCCACAAACATGGCGCTGGACAATAGGCATACCAGAGGATGGGACTATGTCTTGAGCTCCGGCAAGATGGCGGATGCTAACATGCAATGTGAAAACACATAAATAGGGAAGTGGGAGTAACAGCCTGCACGCTCCAGACGAAGTCATTACGACGAAACCGCTCAAGCGGACGCACGCTGTTACAACACTTCCACGGATATATACAAACACCTGATTTGTTTGAATCAAATGTGAGTACCCAGTAATTTTATTTAATAAACATCGTTTTTTTTAAACTGTATCACACTATTTGGGCATCCTTTCTTCCTTCTTTTGAGTGGCTTCTGAATAAAAAGGCCATATACAGGGGAACAAGCAAACATTTGCCAGAGCGCAGCACAGGGCGTACACTGTGGATGCCTGCTACCCCAGGAGGGGATTTTAATCTGGTGAGTGCAGGAAACATTCAAGCACAGAGTGAATCACCTGAAATTCTATTAAGAGTGGCATGCAGCACCTTTTGCACGGATTAATCAGCACTTTATAATACAGCAATATATCTTTAGAAAATTAATTATTCAGCACGTTAATCACTTTATGGACTTTATGCAATATCATATGGACTTTATGCATGTATTGAGCATTACCAGATCTATATGTGACACATTTATTTACTAATATATATATATTTTATATTTTTATTTTCATTTGTATATATTTTTTCACTTAATGTAATCTAAGAAGTATTTACATATTTCACTTTATTAGCTTTAGCACAATTATGGTATAATCTACACAGCAGGCGCCACCACCTACCAACCCCCTTTTTCTCAAGGGTGTGTACAGCGCTCACAAATTATCCCAAAGATTCTGCTTGCAGGACTTTTTCTAACGTCCTGCAAGCACTTTCACATTCGGATGGCATGAGAAGCAGTTTTCAGGTGCTTTACAGGAGCTATTTCTAGCGCTAAAACACCTGAAAACTGCCCTAGTGTGAAAGGGGTCTTAAAGGAAGAATTGGGAAAAGGGTGCAATACAAAAAGGTGGTGTTAAGGCGAGGTGTGGTCCAGAAAGGTAAACACACCCTTTTCTATAATGCAGTAAGGCAGTGCATGATGGGATATGAGATTTTCTGGATGATCACATGATATTACAGTAGATGCTACAGTAGATGATATGCCAAGATGCATTTTTTTTTTCATTTTGAGCAGAGAGGTGCAGATTCAAAGCTGCCATGGACTAGGTAACTGAGAGATAAGCACATTGAAACGGCTTGGGTAGAAAATACATATTATTTAAGATTCCTCACTAATCTAACATTTTTGATGTTTAGACAAGTGCAATTCAAGCATCTTCATAAAATGTACAACTTATAGGCACTTGGCAGCAATACCAAAATGTGTAGAAATGCATTTTTTTAAAGGGCAATTTAGTGGTTTAAATAAGTTTGTATCACATGATTCACTACAGCAGTTCCAAAGGATAAAAAGTTAATCTTTTTTAATGCATTACAAGTAAACAGCTTCTGCCTGTGATGTTACCGCATTTTTCTGGACTAATTGTCCCAATGGTCCTTGCAGCAAACAAATCATATAGACACACATAATCATTGCATTTATCGGCTGTATTCGAGTGGTACCATGAACAGTAATGTCTGTGCAACTTTTCCAGATTTCTGGCATCACACTATTAGCAAAGTTTTGTTGGTGAGAAGCATCATATTTTAGTGTTTGCTTTGTATAACCATGCAAGATCATTAAGAAGGGCTTAGTGCCAGCTAGGCAGAATCTGTTCCACCAGCTGAGGGTTGAGTGGTTCCAGCACTATGTTTTTGGCTTTGTTATAGACAAATTAATCAATTTATTAAGCCAGACATACCTGTTATGATCACATAGGGCATTACACATGTAGCATCGCATTCAAGAGCATGGGGCTGTGCCACAACTGCCCTGCAACTAAGTGAAATGTACATGGATCCAACACAGTGTTTTGGCCTTTTGACAGTTAAAATAGGCAGTGATAAGGTAATATATCACCTCCCTGCCACCTGTTAACTGCATTCTGAAAAGCAATCGACCACAGTTTGCTTTTCATCAAAGTGGAAAGGGCTGCTGCACATGTGAACGAGCCTCAGGGGCATTGCTGTCTCACTCACTTGCACATGATAGACCCATGAAGCTTTGCACAAAGATAAGGATCTTTATATTCAGAAATATGACTAATATCAAATCTTACTGGACTAACTGTTCCCCCTTTTTTTTTTTTTTTTTAATCCTGGTGTGTTAGCTTTGTTAATTTGTCTAAAGTTTTTAATTGTATTCATATCGCTACACCACCCACTGCCCCTTTCTTCATGGTGTTTCAAATGTAGTTACCGGTATACATACAGTAGCAACATAGCACACACTGACTACATATTAAAGCAACGCAACCCCTCGTGCCCTCCAGTTGCCCTGTTTACTTGAAGGTCATTTCTCTTTGACTGGAAAGGGTGTGATCTCAGATTATCAAGCACATGGTGCTGAGGTTGAATATGGAGATTATGGATTCAAGTTTATTGAGAACTTAGTAGCTGCAAATGTTAGAAACATAAGTACTCACAGGGGTCCAAAACATTCTAAATCATCTGAATACTTTTGTAATCATATTTAGCTGACTGGCTGCAAGGCAAAAACATCATATAATCCACATTGCATTATAGAGGTAAATGTCATTCTAAAAAGTTGCCTTCTTGGTTTAAATTACATTTAAAAGCTTGAAACAAATTTCCCCAATATATGGTTTTGATCAATGCTACAATGAAATTCTAATTCCTCACTACATGAGAAGCAAATGAAATAGACTTACTGAGCTGCAGTGAAGAGTACAATGCATTCCCCTAAACTCCCATGCGTCAGATAAATGTCATTATTCAGAGAGTTACATATATCTAGTATAATTAGAGTGAAAAACGCTGCTTTATCTTGATGAATTTTTCCTCTCTGGTATTTTAAAAGACTCATAAATATTTAAAACAGTTCAACTATTTCAAAATTTAATGATGCTGAGATGGCTTGTTATGGCAAGGCAGAACTACAGGGGTATTTTATGAACAAAATGGTTTTAAATCAACCTGACAAACTAAACTGGGACCCTGATGTCCCTTTCCAAATTAATTTGTCAAGTGTTTAAAGAAGCGAAGATCTGAGTGGAATTTTCTACTTTAGGATCGTCCTCTCATGATAGATTAGCAATGATCATGGGTGATACAATTAGGAAAGTCTGTCTTATAATAAAGACAGAAACATTTTGACAATGACAAGCATTCCCCCAAAATCAGAATTATCACCACCACAGCATTATGGAGAGCAAATCAAAAAGCTATTACAAGGACATTAACGTATGGTGAAGGTAATGAACTCAATCCAAACCAGCCATGCTGAGACATAGTAAAACATTATTTAAAATAACAGTATGGCACATAGAAGCTGCACATATTGTATAACACTTAACATAGTAGACTCCCCTCAGTCTCTTCCCTCAAAGGGAATTATCTCCGTACAAGGCCCACAATTACTTCTGGGTATAATTTCCTTGCAAAGTGCAACTTCCCTAGTAAAGTGAGCAACCTATTCCACCCCAATGAGTCAAAACAGATGCAACACCACCATGGTAAAGCTTAAAGTGTAAGTTCACCATTACAGAAAATCTGTAAGGTGAACTTACACTGAAGCCCCTTCCCATGGCACCCCGGTCCCACAGTACCTGAAGCCGGCAATCTCCCGTTCAGATAGATCGTACTGCCGCTTTACCAGTCAGGGGATTTGAACTCCCCACGGCTTTCTCTCCTTTTTGCCGACGGTGACAGGGTGGGCTACGAGGGTTCTGATTGGTCGGCCCGACCAATTAGAATGCTCCTAAATGTACCTCCTGAGGAGGTATGTTTTGGAGATTGAGCCACAGACGATTTCTAACCCCGAACAGGTGAAGCAGCACCCAATGTGTCAGTGTGGGTGATCGCAGCACTCCAGGTCAGTGGGATCGGGGGGGATGAGGAGAGGGTCCTGTGTAAGTTCACCTTACAGATTTTTCTGTAAAGGTGAACTTAACCTTAAATGTCAGGATTTGAATCACCTGCTGGCGGCACTGTGCTTTTCAGAGTCAGAGGTTGTAGTTTCTGTATCCACCAGTAATCAGTCTCCACCTGATGCTGTCTGTTGGCTGGGTATATAGGCCCCCTTTGCAATTATACTTTGTGTCAGTGTTTTGATTTGCTTGCTATGCTAGTCTGATGCTGTGCCATTTATTACGCTCCAGACCCTGTTCCTGATCTTGCTCTAGCCTGCATCTTGTACCCCCCCCTGTGTCCTGCTGCCTTACATCTGCTACACTTGTTCCTGTACCCAGTCCTGATTCCCCCCTTCCAAGCATCTCTAGTGTACCCTATTACCCCTGTTGTTCATCTTATATATAAATTGCACATAACTTCCCGTTTGCTTGTTTTCTGTTTGGTGTATTTTTGTCTGTGTTTAGTGGTGTAGCCATGCAGATCTGGTCATCTCTGTTGCTAAATCCTGACACTTAAAGCAGTTGTAAACCTCAGACATGAAATATGAAAAAAAAACACATACTTCTATAGTGTTTACTTGTCTCTCTCCAATGTTCTGAGTGTAATTTTTCTCTGCAGACTGGTTCCCCTGTTATCAGCATGACTTTGAGCTTTAAGTTGACATGAGTTCTGGCAGCTTTTCCCAACACAAAGAGTTAAAATGATGAGGGTGGGGGGAGCTGCAGCACAGACCTGTCATCCACAGCTGTGTTTGTTCTTTATACTGTTTGAAGGGGGGTGTGTCCCTTCCCTCCAATCAGGGCTTACAGCTGTATGAAGACGTCAGATCCCCGCCCCCCTGCTCCTAGAACTAAGGATTCAGCGCATTTCTGAATAGCAAAAAATGGCCTGGTCATGAAGAGGGTAAAATCGTCCGGAGCTTAAGTGGTTAATCCAGCGTGAAACTTTGCCTTTGTGAAGGAGCTTCCAGTAATTAAGACACTGCTGCTCTCTCTTTTTGTGCAGGGTGACTAGCCTTGTATTTGTCCCATCTCTAGATTTCTGCAGGCAGCCTGTAGTAAAAAGACCTGTTGGATCCCTCCAACAGCTCTGATCTCTCTGAATACTGCAGCTGCTGGCTTTTAAAATATGGACACTTACCTGTCCAGGGCGCCTGCGATGTCTGCACCCAAAGCTGATCTGTCCATCGGCTCTCGGGTGCTGCCGCACCCATTTTTGGTAAGAGAGACAGGAAGGGATGCCTTGCTGCTTCCCTTCCTAGCTCCCTACTGCACATGCGTGAGACGCGCTGCGCGATCTGAATGGTCCCTGCTGTCTTCTGGGAACTGTGTGTCTCCAAGAGGACAGCAGGGGGGACACTGGTCGTGGCGTAGATATCCGCAGTTAATACGGCTATCTATGCCCTGAAGTGGGAGCAAAATACCTGTATTAGACAGGTATCTGCTCCCCCCTCCCTCTGAAAGGTGCCAAATGTGACACCGGAGTGGGAGAGGATTCCAAAAAGCAGAAGTTCAATTTTTGGGTGGAACTCTGCTTCAATTGCAGGTTCAATTAGTCAATGGATTCTCAATGATCTCAGAAACATCCCAAACTGAAGTCACAGCGATACCCAAAGCCTGTCGACACAGGTCCTTACACTTGCTGGTATTATAATACTGCAAAATTACATACTGTATTTATTGGCGTATAACACTCACTTTTTATCCTGAAAATAGAGGGTAAACTGTGCCTGCGTGTTATACGCAGGGGGCTGTGGAAAGTTTTTTTCCTGAAACTTTCCTCTTAAAGTTAGGGTGCGTGTTATACGCCGATAAATACAGTATTTTAAATTGTTTATCATTATTATACCACGGCCTTTAACCACTAGCCGACCGCGCACCGTCATTATACGGCGGCAGGTCGGCTCTCCTGGGCGAGAGCCCGTAGCTATACGGCGGCTCTTTGAGCCGCCACTAGGGGGCGCGTGCGTGCCGCCGGAGGCGTGCGCGCGCGCCCCCCCCGACTCCCGTGCGTGTGCCCGGCGGGCGCGATCGCCGCCGGGCACACGCGATCGCTCGTTACAGAGCGGGAAACGGGAGCTGTGTGTGTAAACACACAGCTCTCGTTCCTGTCAGCAGGGGAAATGCTGATTTTCTGTTCATACAATGTATGAACAGAAAATCAGTGTTTCCCCTAGTGAGGCCACCCCCCCCCCCCACAGTAAGAACACACCCAGGCATACTTAACCCCTTCCCCGCCCCCTAGTGTTAACCCCTTCACTGCCAGTGGCATTTTTATAGTAATCCAATGCATTTTTATAGCACGGATCGCTATAAAAATGCCAATGGTCCCAAAAATGTGTCAAAAGTGTCCGAAGTGTCCGCCATAACGTCACAGTACCGAAAAAAAATCGCTGATCGCCGCCATTACTAGTAAAAAAAATATATTAATTAAAATATCATAAAAATACCCCCTATTTTGTAAACGCTATAACTTTTGCGCAAACCAATCAATAAACGCTTATTGCGATTTTTTTTACGAAAAATATGTAGACGAATACGTATCGGCCTAAACTGAGGAAAAAAAATGTTTTTTTATATATTTTTGGGGGATATTTATTACAGCAAAAAGTAAAAAATATTAATTTTTTTTTAAATTGTCGCTCTATTTTTGTTTATAGCGCAAAAAATAAAAACCGCAGAGGTGATCAAATACCACCAAAAGAAAGCTCTATTTGTGGGAAAAAAAGGACGCCAATTTTGTTTGGGAGCCACGTCGCACGACCGCGCAATTGTCAGTTAAAGCGGCGCAGTCCCGAATCGCAAAAAGTCCTCTGGTCTTTGGGCAGCAATATGGTCCGGGGGTTAAGTAGTTAAAGAAACACGCACAATTTTCTAATACATTTGATCCCCCTACGTATTGCCCCTGGTTGTTTGGGAATCTAGCAGTACCCTTGTTGGTGAGTACTATAACAAATATGGTACTCTCTAGTACGCTTACATTTTAAATACTGCAAAGCACATCTATAATTAGCAAACCACAATTGTTGCTGTTTTTAACCAAACTTATTTGAGGCAAAGAACTGAGCGTTGTCTGTTATAAACAAGGCACTGTTCAAACACACTTCTTCAGTACAAATAATAAGAAAGCAACTTCCGATAAAACCTTAAATTAACTGTTGTCTCTAAAATTATTTCCTGCTGAGAGACAGTTTTATAATTTAACATCTCTTTCCTGTGACTGTCACATTAAGGTTAGTGACACTGAGCCAGTAGGAGTACTTGGCATGCTGCTTAGATGACTCTCCATCATAGAATTTCTGTGAGAGGTATATGGAGCATAGAAAGGTTTCCCAGGATAATGAGCACTCACCCTTTTTCTCCCACATCCACAAAAACCTTGGAGGCATATTAATTACAAGACAGAACTGGGGAGTAGCTGCTGGGTCCTCCGCATTAGACAAAGGCTTATGAATTTTTCATACATTTGAATACTTATGAATGAATGCATAATCTGCTGATTAAAAGAAGTGTAGTAACTGGAAATAATTGTATACTCCCAGGTGTCTGCTGTTAGACTTTGCAACGTTCTTTTCTGATCATAAAATTAGAATATCTCTTTAGTTATGATTACAGATGATTTTATATAAACAAAACATGAAAAGTAGCAATAAATATTTTATGTAATGATTTCTTCTTTTGGCGTATGGTTTGGAAGAAGGAAAATATTTCACAAAAATATTCACATGTAGCAGAAAGAATCACCTTTCTGGAGCTGAATCTTGTTTTTTTATGTGTTGTAAACGTGAACTACTCATAGTGTACAAAACAATGTTATCCAATAGTGGAACCTCGTCATTGTCAGTGTATGCCCACCTGATAGGAACTAGCTAGTATCCTTCAGTACACAGAATTCTTCAGTTCATTAAAACAAAATAAATGCTGATTCTGCATAATCTGATGAAGTTTAATGAAAATGTTTCATCTATTTGGACTTTTTATTCAACCTCATTGTGACCCACAGTAGACCTGCTTCAAGCAGTTTTTTTAGGCTATTGACTTGTATAGAAATGCAAAACATGTTTAAAGTGAACAAAAGCCTACGACATAGACCCTTTATAATAGCCCAGCCAAAGTTACATCCCCATTTACAATAGAAATCACCATTTCACAAGTATATAGCTCCCATCCACAGTACAAATCCTATACCCTGTATTATATTCTTAAAGAAATTGTATTGCATGCTATGCATTAAGATAAAAAGCCTTCTGTGTGCAGCAGCCCCCCTAATACTTACCTGAGACCCATCTCTGTTCAGCGATGTTCACAAGTGTCTCGGTCGTTCAAAACTCTCCCTCTTGATTGGCTGAGATACACCAGCGGTGCCACTGGCTTTCACTTCTGTCAATCAAAGTCAGTCAGCCAGCCAATCAGGAGAGAGGGGGTGGGGCTGGGCCACAGCTCTGTCTGAATGGACACAGGGAGCTGTGACTCAGCTCGGGGTGCCCCCCATAGCAAGCTGCTTGTTGTGGGGGGCACTCAACAGGAGGGAGGGGTCAGGATCACAGAATAGGGATCCATGAACAGGATGTTTCAGGCCGCCCTGTGCAAATCCAGTGCACAGAGGAGGTAAGTGTAACATATTTGTTATTTTTATTGAAAAAAAAAAGGAGACTTTACAAATTACTTTAAGTCAAGAGTACAAAAACTCCAGCCAAAAATTACAGCAATTACAAATACAGGCTTTTGAAGCCAATTCAGAGAAACTGTAGAACTAACGGTCAAAACTTGACCACATACAGGGCAACCAAGGACGATAATGGGATGTTCACTTTTGGGATATACTGGCAATATAATGATACCTTAAAATGTATCCAAACCCAAAAGCAGAAATGTAATACATTGCAGCTTACAAATATTAAAGTGGAAATAAAGTCTGCATTAACCACTTGAAGACCAGGCATTTTCTGGCACTTTTTGTATAAATGCGAAAATCATTTCTTTTTTTTACTATAAAATTACTTAGAACCCCAAAACATTATATATTTTTTAAAGCAGAGGCCCTAGAGAAAAAATTGGTGGGTTTTGCAATTATTTTACGTCACACGGTATTTGTGCAGTGGTTTTTTTAAATGAAATTTGTGGGCAGAAATACACTTTTTAAAATTTTCTATGCAAAAAAACACAATACATACCTCAATTTTATTGACAAATATAAAAGATGATGTCACACCGAGTAAATAGATATCAAACATATCACGCTTTGAAACTGCGCACGCCGGCGCAGCGGCAACAAACAACGTGAATTTTACTATCTATAGGTGACGTTTTAAAAGCCTTTACAGGTTACCACTTTATATCTACAGAGGAGGTCTTGTGCTAGATATTGTTTGCGTGCGTGCAGGACCAATGCACACGTTCACCTTTGCACGCTAGCATGGGGGGCACTGAGGCACTTTAAGTTGTATTTATTAATTAATAATTTATTTTATTCTTACACGGTTGCTTGAATCTTTTTTTTTTGCAAAAGAAGTACATTAATGTATATTGGCACATTGTGAGCTGGAATTTAGAGGAAAAAATGGTGAACAAAGGTGAACTTATCCTTTAAAGGAAAAGTCCAGCCTGAGCTTGTTCGGCTGGGCTTCTCCTATGGGTCACATAAGTGCAGTTAGTTTTTCACGCCTGTGACCCGTTTTTAGCAGGGATCAGTCTAAAGTTTGCTCTCTGTTGATGTCACTGGAATCAGTCCAGACACCACGTCATCACGACAATAAAGTCTGTATCCACAAAGTGCCTTGACTGATGCCCGTCTCAGCCTCTCAGTGAGCCGCTGAGAGGCTGAGACGGCCGCTCCATGCCCCTCCACAGCTTAGCGCTCCAGTGAGTGCGGGGGCAGAGCAGAGGGCTGATTATTGACAGTCAGCAGCTCTCTGCTCGGGGAGTTGAGAGAACCGAGCCATCTGCAGTGTTCGATGGATTGGTTCTCAGTGCAGAGGTGTCGGGGGACAGATGCAGCTCGGACCGATCCTGCATACACCCAGGTAAGTATGATGGGAAAAAAAACCTTTACTTCTAATTTAACTCTCAAAATCAGCCTCTGGTCGCATTATTCGTATAGGTATACTGAATTTATTAAATAGAAAATGTAACATTCACCAAATATTTTACAGAGGTGAATCTTCCTAGTACATGTGTTTTATATTACAAGGAATGATTTTCCTCCTGTGAATGTTTAGTGAATGTCACATTCACAGCTTTAAAAATACTATATGTAACAGAATATGCGAAAAAGATGAACAGGGATGCTATAAAGCTTCTTTATAGGCAGAGAAAGGCAATCAAGATTCTAAAAAACAGCACCTAATCAAATATCATTAGAAATTTACCTTTTTCTTCACACCCCTTGTGAAGAATATAACATTTTAAGATGCATTTCTTTACTGTAGAGAGGCAAGTCTTACAAACAAGGAACATAAGATCACACCAGCAGGTAGCTTATAATACCAGGTAGCACAAACAGAGCTATTTACTTTTGACTAACAGCTAGTTAGTTCTCAATACAGACAAGGCACTTATTGCCTGTGACATTTTCTTGAGATTTATTTATACCATGGGATGAAAACACCCAATGAATAAGAAAACCACATAGAACAACATATTATTTACTTAGATCCCTGACCTCAAACAACTTAACTGTGAATGGCATAAAAATAGAAAGGAAAAAGTTAAACTTTTGGTAGATATCAATATTACTATAAATATTATAAAGTATGGTCACTTTCTTAAGTATGGAATTTTTTTTACACCACATCATACAGTATGTTGCATTTGAACACATGAAGTATCATTCTTCAGCTATGCTGTTCACTTGTTTCTTAAACAACAGCCATGTGACTGTTAGAAATATGGTGCAATTGAGGTGGCAACCTGCTAATACTGGTTGGACACACCGGACTGTGACAGATATGAACTCAAACCAAGCAAATAAAACCATTGTTCTAATCTGGTACCACTAAGGAATTCCTACTGTTATGACATGAAATCATACTTGGTGTACATCATACTAGGCAAATTGGAACTACCATAGTAAACACAGCCCTTTTAGTAGGCGAGTTAAAACACTTTTTTAGATTCCAAGTAAAAAAAATGCACCAATCTGCCATAATTTTATGTCTACTTAAAGGTTAGGTGAATAACATTATTTACCTTATTATAATAGCATCTGAAAATCGAAGGAACATATTAGGCAACAAGAAAACAAGTTGTCCTTGAAGTCGACGTGCTGAAAGCAGAAAAAATGGGCTTCGCAGTTTGTCGTGTATGGGTTTATGTAGCCCCGGAAAGATCAGTGTGCCCATGTTGACCCATGTCCACAGGCAAAAGCGCCTACAATGGCCATGAGAAAAATAGGATTTTAAAACAGCTTATCTGTAAAATCCTTTTCTTGGAGTACACCACGGGACACAGAGACTAAAGGCGGCCATACACAGTTCGAATTTCGAAATAATTTTCTTTCGAAAGTCGTATCAAAGAATTTTCGTACGAATTTCGCACCGTTCGTGGACTGCAACAACAGCCGATTTTCTTGCGACAAACAAATTTGAGGAATCCGACATGTTGGAAATTTTTTGAAAAACAAATGATTTTCTGATCAATGATGGGAGAATCGTGCAAGAAATGTAATAGAAAAAAAATGTGCATGTGCAAGAAAAGAATATTCTCGGAGAGAAAATAATATTCCCAGAGAGAAACGAATATGCCAAGCAACATGAAGGTTTGGTCTGCCGAATTTCGAAAATCAATGGTGGCATCATCGGATCACAAAAAAAAAAAAAAACTTTCTGATTTTGAAAAGAAAATTAGTTCAAAATTCGACTGTGCATGGCCTGCTTTAGTCTTTACATAATCGGTTACATGCTCACCAGAGGTGATTAGACACTGGCACAACCAATCAGAGTCAGTTCCCCTTCATATAGCCCCTCCCACCCGGGAAGTACCTCAGTTTTGTAGCAAAGCAATAAGGTTTTCCCATAAGAAGGGGGGGACCTCTGTGTCCCGTGGTGTACTCCAAGGAAAGGATTTAACAGGTAAGCTGTCTAAAAATCCTATTTTCTTTATCGTACACCACAGGACACAGAGACTAAAACTTTACATAATAGGACGTCCCAGAGCAATACTCCCATATGAAGGGGGGAGACACAGATCAAGCAGGCCGCCCGGGACCAGAAGCTCTATACCGCTGCCTGCAGTACACTTCGCCCGAAGGCGGCATCCTCATGTCCTCTCACGTCCACTTGATAGAATTTGGAAAATGTGTGGACTGAGGACCAAGTTGCAGCTTTACAGATCTGAGTCACCGAAGCCTGGTGGTGAACTGCCCATGAAGCACTTATCGCCCTGGTTGAGTGCGCCCTAACAGAAAAGGGAGGAATCTGATTCTTTAAACCATAGGCTTGAAAGATTGTCTGTCGAATCCACCTGGAGATAGTGGATCTAGACCCTGCTTGTCCCTTCTTGGGACCATCCGGAAAAAAAAAAAAAACATCTGTTTTGCGTATCTGAGTGGTTGCCTGCAGATACATCTTTACTGCTCTCACGAGATCTAGAGAGTGTAAAAACTTCTCCTCCGCTGTCTGCGGATCTGGAAAAAAGGAAGGCAGAACAATGTCCTGATTTAAATGAAAGGACGACACCACCTTGGGTAAAAAAGCAGGATGGAGTCATAGTACAATTTTGTCTTTATAACAAACTAAATAAGGCTCTTTGCAAGAAAGAGCTGCTAATTCAGATACTCTTCTAGCTGAAGAGATAGCAATAAGAAACGCCAACTTCCTGCTTAAGAGTATCAGCGGAATGTGGCGAATAGGTTCAAAAGGTTGCTTCTGCAACACTAACAATACTAGATTCAGATCCCATGGGCATAAGGGGGATTTAACTGGTGGATTGATCCGCAGTACCTCCTGAATGAAAGCCTGCACAAGGGAATGAGATGCCAGAGGCCTTTGAAAAAAGTCTGATAGAGCCGATATTTGACCCTTAAGTACTAAGGGCTAATTTCATATCCACTCCTAGCTGGCAAAGGGCAAGAATCCTACCAATGATGTCATATCTTTGAGGATTCTATTTGTTAGTTTCACACCATGAAACATTTGCTTTCCAGACTTTATAGTAAATAAGTGTGGAGGCTGGCTTTCTGGCCTTAATAAGTGTAGAAAGAACTGGACCTGAGATCTCTCTCTTCTTCAGAATGTGGGTCTCAACAGCCACACCGTCAAACTTAGCCTTTGTAAGGAAGGATGGAACACTGGTCCTTGCGACAGCAGGTCATGGCAAAGCGGAAGCTTCCAAGGTGTTCCTATCACCATCTTTATGATCTCGGCGTACAAAGGTCTTCTGGGCTAATCTGGGGCCACTAAGATTACTGGAATCTTTTCCTTTTTGATCCTGCAGAGTAGCCTCTGTAGAAGGGCGATTAGAGGGAAAGCATAGATCAGTGAGAACTGATTCTATGGAACCACTAGCGCATCCGATCCGTAGGCCAGAGGATCTCTTGTCCTGGACACGAAGTTGTCCAATTTCCTGTTGCACCTGGAGGCCAACAGGTCTACATCTGGGGTCCCCCATCTCTGGCATATGGCCTGAAAGATCTCTGGGTGGAGAGATCACTCTCCTGGAGTCTTGCTGGCGACTCAGATAGTCTGCTTGCCAGTTTTCTACCCCTGGAATGAAGACACAGAAAGACAAGGAACATGTTCTTCTGCCCATCTTAAGATGCGATTCACCTCCTTCTGGGCGCCTTGACTTCGGGTGCCTCCTTGGTGATTGATGTAAGCTACTGCTGTAGCATTGTCGGATTAAATCCAAACTGGGTGACCGCCTAACCTGCTTGTCCAGGTTTTGAGGGCCAAGTATACTGCCCGTAATTCTAGTATGTTGATGGGCAGACTCCTCACGGTTTTGGCTCAGGTTCCCTGGGCTGAAGCCTCTTCCAATACAGCTCCCCAGCCCCTTAGGCTGGCATCTGTAGATATCACCTTCCAGATGACTGGAAGAATAGATCTTCCTTTCCTTTCCTTAAGTTCTGTGAGGCCAGGCGCATGGGTAAATCCAGAGCCTGGATATTTCTGTTCCAGGCAGCTAAGATGCTGCCTTGAAGTAGTCTTGAATGAAACTGTGCATAAGGGACGGTCTCGAACAAGGCTACCATCTTGCCTAAAAGTCTCATGCAAAGGCGGATTGAAGGTTTCTTCTTTGCCTTGACCTTGTGGATCAGGTCCTTTAGCGACTTGATCTTTGATTCTGGTAAGAACACCCGGCTTTGGGCTGTGTCTATGATCATGCCCAGATACTCTACCCTTCTATGAGCTTGTAGAGTGGATTTTTGTAAGTTTACAATCCATCCTAAATGCTCCAGGTATCTTATAGTGGTGAGCACTGCGTGGTCCAATCCTGCCACGGACTGATCTATTACAAGCGCATTGTATAGATAGGCTGTTATCTTTATGCCTTGTGCTCTTAAATTTCCCAACAAAGGAGCTACTACTTTTGTGAATACCCCGGATGCTGTGGCCACCCCAAAGGGTAGAGCCACAAACTGAAAGTGGCGATCTTCTACCGCAAACCTCAAAAACTTTTGGTGAGCGGGATGGATAGGTACATGAAGATATGCGTCCTTGATACCTATGGACGCCATGATTTCCCAGCCTGTCCCACTTTTTCTTGTTTCTTTGGGCCTGGTCTTCCTTGGTCTTTGTGGCTGGCTGAAAATGCTGTTGCCACTGGCTGGAAGTAGATTTACCAGGAGCCGGGGGGGGGGGGGGGGGGGTTTAAAACAAGGACGCTTGTTTTTCTTCTTTTCTGGTAATAGCGTTGTCTTTCCACTAGATATCTTTTGGATATACTTTTCCAAATCCTCCCAAAAAAGGCGTTCTCCATGAAATGGGAAACTCGCCACAAGCTTTTTACAGGGTGCCTCTGCAGACCAATGCTTTAGCCAAAGGATTCTGCGCATATGCACCAGCTGGAGTGTAAGACAAGATGCTTGCAGGATAGAATCTCTCATAGCATCTATTGTAAAGCATAAAGCTTTAGGAAAATCTTTCCAAGCCTTGGACTGCTCTGGAGTCAATTTCTTCAGTCCCTCTTTTATCTGGTCTTTGATGACCTGACACATGCCAACTGCTGCAACCGCAGGTTGGGCAACTGATCCTGCAAGCAAGAAGGAAGATGTAAACAAGATTCCAGCTTTTTCTCTGAAGGATCCTTGAATACCTGTACGTCATCCACTGGACAAGTCAGGTTCTTATTTACAGAAGATATAGCTGCATCTACAGCAGGCAGACTAAATTTCTTTGTAAATTCTTCCTCCATGCGATAAAGAATTTTAAACTTCTTAGGAGAAGAGAAATGTTTGTCTGGGTGTAACCAGTCTGCAAACATTAGCTTTTTTAGCAATGGATGAATATGAAAAGAGTTTGTACTCTGCAGGGTCTTTAACAAGCCCAGGGAGGAGACAGGTGATTCAGTTAACTCCGAAAGAGGTAACCTGAACTTAGTACGTACGACTTCATCGTAATATTGTACCTGCCACTTTAGCATCTGAGATGCAGAGAAGGCTTCCTCTGAAAAGCCTGATCCATCCGACTCCTCTGCAGGTGAAATCTCATCCTCGTCCTCTTTAGATCTGTCTGAAAGAGGATCAATAATCACTAAAGGAGATCTGCTTTGCTTTCTGTTCATCTTGGAGGACGGAGTGATCCTGTCTCAGGCTGCGCTGTTTTCTTGCTCCTAGTCCCTGATCCCTTTTTAGTGGAAGACATATTACTGAGCAATCTCAAAAATATTCCAATTGCACACCTTCCTGGAAAACAGCCAATAAGAGAAGAGGGTGCTGAAGCGATCACCAGCTGGGAACTGGAAAAGCAATCATGTAGATTTATTCGCCAGCACACCGAGGATCATTTAGAAAAACGTCCAAAAAAATTGAATGCATAGAAACGATCACAAAAAAGCAACGTTTCGAAGTCGCACAGGACCTCTTCGTCAGGCAAGTGATACAGACATAATGCAACACAGTGATATATATATAAGACAGCCACCAATGAAACCATGTGAAAAATACATAAAACACACCCACACCAACCCCCTCCTCCCCCTCCCCTCAAGAACCTGTAATAATCAAAAGGAGCAAAAACGAGTGGATAACTCACTTACCCACAGCTGCTCCTGAGTGTACAAGCTAGAACACTATAGGCAGGCAATAGCATGGGGCGACCACAGTCTGCCCCCGCTATATCACAGATCGCTCCAGTCATCCCCCCGCTGTGTTGTTTCAATGGGACCACCTTCAGCCAATAGCATCGTGCCACGTATCCCACGCATATCCCGAGCAATGAGCTCTGCAGCAGAGGAAGTGTGCTTGTCCAAAGGATCTGACACTATCTGAATGAGGTGAGACAAAACTCAGCTATTTACTCCCTCTAGTGGCCCATTTTGAGAAGACACCCCTCAAAATTTTGAAAAAGGTCCTTCAGAAAATCCTTAGGGTCCTTTTACTCTTACCTAAATCCCTGCTGCAGGTTTTTCTGCTGAAATATTTTTCAGACAGTACCAATCTTCACCCCTCTTCGCGGGCTTTGTGTGCCAAACCTTCAGAGCCCAGTCCTCCGAAGAGAGACATTACAGGCGACGCCTCTTTGCAGGAGGCCCAGATCCATTCCACTTTTGGCATAGCTTTATAGCCTATTGGATGGATCCAAAAAAGGCATAGCTCCTTAGCCCCGAGAAGTCTGTTTTAGCAGAGCTTTGCATAGCACTTCTCCACGCGTCCTACACCTTAGACCAGGGATCCTCAAACTACGGCCCTCCAGCTGTTGTAGAACTACACATCCCATGAGGCATTGTAACACTCTGACATTCACAGACATGACTAGGCATGATGGGAATTGTAGTTCCTGCACAACTGGAGGGCCGTAGTTTGAAGACCCATGCCTTAGACACTGGTGAAAAAGATGAGGTACTTCCCGGATGGGAGGGGCTATATGGAGGGGAACTGACTTTGATTGGTTGTGCCAGTGTCCAATCACCTCTGGTGAGCATATAACCCATTATGTAAAGACTTAGGCCTCATACACATGATAGGTTAACCAGAGGACAACGGTCTGATGGACCGTTTTCATCGGTCAAAACCGATCGCGTGTGGGCCCCATAGGTTATTTAACCATTGGTTAAAAAAAAGCCAACTTGCTTTAAAGTTAACCGATGATTTCCTAACCGATGGGAAAAAAACGATCGTTCGTAGGCACAACCATCGGTTAAAAATCCAGGCATGCTCAGAATCAAGTCAACGCATGCTTGGAAGCATTGATCAGTCAGCTTCATCGGTTAACCGATGACAATGGTCCATCAGACCGTTCTCATCGGATGGACTGATAGTATGTACGAGGCTTTAGTCTCTGTGTCCCGTGGTGTACGATAAAGAAATCAGAACTGGCCCAAGGAGCAATGGAAGAAGGTGCCTGGTCTGATGAATCATTTTATTTTACATTATGTGGATGGTCAGGTGCATGCGAGTTGATTGCCTGGGAAAGTGATGACACCAGGATGCACAATAGTAAGAAGACAAGCCAGCAGTTTGATGCTTTGGGCAATGTTCTTCTGGGACACCTTGAGTCCTGCCATTCATGTGGATTGTACCCGCTACATACCACCTACCCAAAGATTGTTGCTGACCAAGTAAACACCTTCATAAAAATAGTGTTGACTTGGCCTTCAAATTTCTCAGATCTCAAATCATGCAAGCAGGAGGCTCCACCTTACAACTTACAGGACTTAAAGAATCTGCCATTGGTGGCATGGTACCAGATACCACAGCATACCTCCAGAGGTATAGTGGCATCCATGTCTCAATGGGTCAGGTCTATTTTGTCGGCAAAAGTTGTACCTACTCAATAATAGATGGATGGTCATATAATTATGGCTGATCGGGGTGTGTGTGAGTGTGTATGTATGTATATATATATATATATATATATATATATATATATAAATACACACACCCAGACTGAACATGGGTTCAGTTACAATGACATAAAATGTCATGATTTTAGATTTTTTGTATTGTAAATTATGTAGTTATAAATTAGTAAAGAAACACTGAGGAATATTAATGGGTCTAAAGCCGCGTACACACGGTCGTTTTTCGGCATTAAAAAAAAGACATTTTTAAAAACGTCATTTAAAATCATCGTGTGTGGGCTTCACATCGTTTTTTGGCTTCTGAAAAACGACAAAAAAAAATTCGAACATGCTGCATTTTTTAATGTCGTTTTTAAAAATGTCGTTTTTCGGGTTGTAAAAAATTATCGTGTGTGGGCTAAAACGACGTTTTAAACCCGCATATGCCCAGAAGCGAGTTATGAGACGGGAGCGCTCGTTCTGGTAAAACTACCATTCATAATGGAGTAAGCACATTTATCACGCTGTAACAGACAAAAAAGCGCAAATCGTCTTTTACTAACACGGATTTAGCTAAAAGCTGCCCAAATGCGAATAGAACTTCCCCTTCAGAATGCCGTTGTACGTGTTGTACGTCACCGCGCTTTGTTCATCATTTTTCAAAAACGATGGGGTGTGGGCAACAACGTTTTTAATGATGAAGTTGGAAAAACTTTGTTTTTTGGACATGCTGAAAAATGTCATTTTTTTTTCATGCCGAAAAACGACCGTGTGTATGCGGCATTACACAACACTGCAAATGATTATTTTTCCACTACTAAATTTGAAATCCGGGCTCAAACAAAAAAATTAAAGGCTGAAGAGATTGTTCCCCAGGATTACTGTTAAGTGATGAGTAAGATGAAACTGTTGTCAATTTGTAGCACTACTGCCCTACCTTTTACATCAATATCAATTCCTTAACCTCCTAGGCTGCAGCTTAAAGAGCACTCCTGGCTGCAGGTCTACAACGCACAGCAAGCAAGACCACCAACATGCCCCCTTGAACTCAGGATTACAAGGAATGATGTTGCAACATTCAACCAATTTCTTTGAACATTCTAGGGAACTGTGTCCATGCCCAGCAATGTAATCTTGGTTTAGGTACAATGTTACCCATAGCATTATGAAGGCACTCCCATGGCAGGCATGACATTGCAATAGTGGGGGGTGAGCAGAAGCACGATGGATCCAATTAAAACCTACATTTACACACACACACACACACACACACACACACAAGCATGAACTGTCATCTATATGTGGGTAAAAATAAAAAAAACTAGTTTGGGATTTTTGAGGCAATGAGAAATTTGAAAAAATTGACTTTTATATAAGAAGCTTTATTTACGAAATATAAACATTATAGAAAAAGATAAAAAGGATATCCCTCTACCAGTAACCGTCCGTTCATCCACTGGTGGTCACTACAAGTAGCAGGAATTACCTTTCAAATCATATTATATGCAATGTTTTTAACAATTGCACAATAATTTCAATATGTTCGATTTTTCTATGAATCTTCTTCTATAATGTTTATATTTCGTAAATAAAAATTCTCATATAAAAGTCAATTTTTTCAAATTTCTTATTGCCTCAAAAATCCCAAACTAGAGATTTTTCATGTTATCTCTGTTCTTTGAGGCATGATGGCAATTAAACGTCCAAAATCCTAAATCTTCCAGTTTTCTTAACTATATGTAGGTTTAAATATGTTGTAAAATAAAAAGGAGAAGGAGAGAGAGAGAGAGAGAGAGAGAGAGAGAGAGAGAGAGAGACAGAAGATTTTTTTCCACCACTACATATTTATATACACAAAATTGGTTTTGTAAGGGAGACATTTCTAGTCCATATATCGAGAGGCAATCGCAGAGGTGTAAATTGATGTGCCATGTGTACAATGAGACCCAGAAAATCTACTAACCATAAGGTAAATTGCGAACATTGTACTTACTGGTTTCACCTCTTTAGCTGCAGGGATGACGCAGTCATCACTGTCAGATGCTGTAGATTCATTTCCATCAGTGTCTATACAAAAAGTTAATAAAATGATATTTATATAACCAAAGAATTAAACAATACTGAAATAAATGATAAAATACAAAAAACAGGTCCTTGTGACTGGTGACTGTTTTTATTTTAGATGGAGGAGGGGGACAATAGCAAGGTTGTCAAATTTGTTCATTTTATTCTCGGCTGTCCAAAAATTTAAAGCCAGAGGCGATACGTTGCGATAGACATAATTTTGTCATCTGATCCAATGAAAACAGCAGCCCAACTAGATATATAAATAAAGCTTCAGCTGCTTGCATCTTTGGATCAACTGATTGTTTTATTACCGATTGTTTTCTTCTTTCATATTGACAATTCATATTTCTGTGGTTTGTGACATATTTAACTCCAGGCACTACCCCTATCACCCCCCCCCCCATTCCAAAGATAATGCCTTAATCACAAAATATATCTCTATGAAGAACATGAAATATAAAATACTCTAGATACTGTATCTCTGCAAAGCTACTTATAGTCAACAGGTAGCAAGTGCAGCAGCCTGTGCCTGGATCATCGCATTAGCTCTGGACTGAGATCAATGAAATCATTGAAACCCCAATAATAAACTTCTCTAATTTGCTCCCTTTTATCTGTTAAATATACACTTAACGCATTGTGGTATATCTGCAAATGCATAAAAAAAAAAATAGCCATCGATCATATCAGAAATTCAGAGTTGTCCTGTGTAGTGTATTATTTCATCTTAGCTCTTGCACTACAGAACATATAGTTCTGTTGCTGTTTAAATAAGGAGAATTGGAGGGATTTAGACGTTTAGTAGGGATTTAGCAGTTTAAAAGACAACTGTGTAAGGCTGGCACCAATTCTTTAAATTACAGCCTACAAAAAAGGCATGTTGTGTCATTCCACAAGAGGAAATTATGAGCTCTGTATATTTCTCGAAGATTATGTAGAACAGGTATCTTTTTCTATATTTGAAAAGTATTTATTAGGGATAAAACATTTGGAAATGTGCATGAATCGCAGGGATGCACTGCATTTTTTAGAAATTTTGCCCTGACAAACATCAAGATGTCCCTTGTTATCTTTTAGGTACTTCATCTTTGTGCATCTGCCTTGGTGAATGGCTGCAGCAGACTGCAATTTTTTTTGTTCTAATAACTTTTACAGGTATAACTGAATGAAATATGTTTAGTACCTTCTGCTTCAAAAGCTTCAGATACTTCTGTTTCATCCCCTGATGTGTCATTACTTTGAGCTTCAAATTGCCCTTCTGAAAGTTGTGAGCTTTCGTCATTATTGTTTGCGTGTTCGTTCAGTGATTCTTTTGGAGCTTCCACTTTTGCAGATTTATCATATTCCTTCTGAATAGAGTGAAGAGTACATATTATTTTTACATGTCAAGCATTTTAATACCCAAAAGACTTTCACAATATGGCAAATAATATATGGCCCTTGTTAAACAAAGTAATACTTCATAATACCCAAATACACTTGCCAAATGACTTGCGTACCAATTGTATATGCTATATTATTTTTTCATTATTTGCCATTTGTTTTGCCCACGAAAGTGGAGTAACCTTTTAACCGTCCACCGCATTGCAGTTTAAAAATATACAGCGGTACATAAGTGGTTAAAAAAAAGACAGGGAAATATATGATAATAGTCATTGAGAGGTTTACCTGAGATCTGAGCTAAGTAAAACTGGATTATTCTTTTTTTTTATTATTTTTATAATGATAAAATAAAATGCTTGCAGCAAGTTGGTCCTACTAAATAATCCTGGGTTTTTGATGATTATCACATTTAGTATACTAATATGAACATTTTCCTATAAAGTCTATTGCCTAAAATGGTTAAGACTTTGATGCATTCTCCCAATATCAAGCCTCTCAGTAGAGCACCATTACATACTACATGATTAAAGTCAGCTGCATTCAGGATTTTATTTTTCCCTGCAAAACTATTCTACTTCAATATTCCTTAATATCCTGTCAAAAGAAAAACATAATGCTCCTTATTTTAAATTGTGTACATTATGTACAATAGTCAAGCTTCTGTTTCTTAGAGGTAAGCAAACATGATTTCTGGTATTTACCTGCATATGGCTCTCTGCCCTCCAGGTACCAGAACATTCATGGACCCATAAAGGCAGTCAGAGGAATGAAGCATGAACAAGGTTTTAGTTTGAAAGGTGTGATGGCAGGAAAGCAATATAGATTCTATTAGACATTTAAAAAGTTTTCTGGCATGAATAGAGGTTTAACTAATGCTCCCATCTTACAAATCCTAACTTTGACATGACTGTGTATGCAACAGTGGAAAAGCGCATCAGGCTAAAGTCTGGTATTTCAGATATAAAAGCAGTTTAAAGCTCCTATTATGATATCCAATGATGGTTACACCTGCATACATGATCAGAGTGGCCTCAGGCAAAATAACTGAGGACTAGGGGTACACAGCCTGGTACATTGTTCGGTTTAACTATCTGGAACCGGTTCTCTGTTTGCGTCTGACCTGGCCATCTGCCTGCCGAATCTGCTTCTGTCTGTCATTTCTCTGACCAAGTCTCTGAGGACAAACACCCTCCTAGTATCTGTCTTGCCCGTTGTTGGTTGCTACTCTGGAAACACAGAGGGTCTACTGAACTCTGACATCCACTCACCAGGCATTCCTTTCAGGGCTGTCATGTTATGTCAATCAAGAAAAACAGATCATAATTGTTCCCACACAGGGGTGAATTCCACACATCGAAAAAATAAAACTCTGTTATGTGGCTGTCCAACCAGCTCTGTCAACCTAAACCACCAGAAAGCATGCCCATACATAACATAAAATATATAACAAAACATAACATAACAGGTGCTAGAGGGGCATGACTACATGTTAACATTGAGGTTCCCAATAAACTATGCACACTGCTTGCTATACATTCTTAACCAGTTAAGCCCCGGACCAATATGCAGCCTAAAGACCCAAGGTGTTTTTACAGTTCGGGACTGCGTCGCTTTAACAGACAATTGCGCGGTCGTGCGACGTGGCTCCCAAACAAAATTGGCGTCCTTTTTCCCCCCACAAATAGAGCTTTCTTTTGGTGGTATTTGATCACATCTGCGGTTTTTAGTTTTTGCGCTATAAACAAAAATAGAGCGACAATTTTGAAAAAAATTCAATATTTTTTACTTTTTGCTGTAATAAATATCCCCCAAAAACATATATAAAAACATTTTTTTTCCTCAGTTTAGGCCGATACGTATTCTTCTACCTATTTTTAGTAAAAAAAAATCGCAATAAGCGTTTATCGATTGGTTTGCGCAAAATTTATAGTGTTTACAAAATAGGGGATAGTTTTATTGCATTTTTATAATTTTTTTTTTTTTACTACTAATGGCGGCGATCAGCATTTTTTTTCGTGACTGCGACATTATGGCGGACACTTCGGACAATTTTGACACATTTTTGGGACCATTGTCATTTTCACAGCAAAAAATGCATTTAAATTGCATTCTTTATTGTGAAAATGACAGTTGCAGTTTGGGAGTTAACCACAGGTGGCGCTGTAGGAGTTAGGGTGCACCTAGTATGTGTTTACAACTGTAGGGGGGTGTGGCTGTAGGAATGACGTCATCGATCGTGTCTTCCCTATAAAGGGAATGACGCGATCGATGCGCCGCCATAGTGAAGGACGGGGAAGCCGTGTTTACATACGGCTCTCCCCGTTCTTCAGCTCCGGGGAGCGATCGCGACGGAGCGGCTATAAACAAATAGCCGCGCCGTGGTCCCGGATCGCTCCCCGAGCGGACCCGACCTCCGCATGTAGCGGGGGGTCCCGATCGGACCCCCCACCCGCTAATAGGCAAGGACGTACGTGTACGCCCATGTGCCTGTACGTGCCATATTGTGGACATATATGTACATGCGGGGGTCGGGAACTGGTTAATACACTACACACTTGGTGATATGTGAACTATGCAGCAGATAATACAACATGCCACCAATGGTCCATGTATTTTATGCATGACAATTATATTATACCTGTAATAAATCTCAATACCACGTTTACTTTTGTTAAATTCATTGGCCAAATTGTGCTCACCTCATTTAAAGTCCCAGGGCAAAATTCTGTTTTTTTGTTGACTGTATATGGCGGATGGAGGTGTGTCACTGGTGGTACCAGACCATTTTTGTTCCTTTTAACAGTGCCTTCTATTACTTTACAATTCCCTGGACCATCCTTCTGATGTGAAGTGCTAGCCCTTTCCACTGCTTTGCATCATGGATCAAGATGAACTAGTGGCATTAGTGATAACAAGCCTTACAGTGGATGTAAACCCAATTCATAAAATTTGACCTGGGCACATATATCTGTAGTATTTACTTATCTCTCTCCAAAGCCCCAAGTCCTGTGTTTTTCTGCTGATTTGTTCCTCTGTTACCAGCATGATGACTTCTAACAAGTTCTCCAACACATGAGACAAAAGCAGCTGGAATTTTGTGTTGGGAAGGTTTCTATAAATAGATTATCAGAGAGCTGATCTATTCACAGCACAGCCCTGCAAGTATCTTTGTTTCTCTGCCTATGTGGAGGGGGTGTGTTTCTTTCCTCTAATCAGCTGTCACACAGTATATGCCAAGACCCCCCTCCCACTGCTGAAAGAGTAAGTAAACAGTCTAACACAATGTTTACTTTCTAAAGAATATGGAAAGCTGAAGACAGCAGATATACATGTAAAACTTATGTAGGGACATTTGTTTAATCTCTGTGTATCATCTGAGGCTGTTCACTTCATTGGGTATAGGAGAGGGTTTACATCCACTTTAAGCATACACCCTTGTAAGGATCATGTTTTTACTGCATGGGATGCACAGCTGCTGCTCCCAATCTGACATCCATGTGGGTAAATGCAGGTCTACCCCAAACTTACAGTGTCTTTGTACAGTGATACGCACATGCACCAACACAGATGTCAAATTGAGAGCATCAGCTGTGTCTGTGCAGCCGCTGCACCCTGATCTTACACTGTCTGCATACAGTGACATGCACTGACACAGATGTCAAATTGGGAGCATCAGCTGTGTCTGTGCAGCCACTGCATCCAAGCTAACATTAATGAGATTACTTTCACGAAACACCTGTGAATCCCATGCAGGCCCTCACACAGGTGTACAGTAAGTATGCCCATGTGAATGAGGGCTAAAAAGAAGAAAAAAAACCTTGGTATACTTGTGCTTTACTATTGCAATACAAGGGATATAACTTTTGCAGAGTTCCTTTGTGGCCCCAATAACTGTGATGGCTTATTGTTTACAGACCACACCTAACTGCATTTATATTGAGCATCTCAACTCTTTAAACCTGGATGAAACATACATTGATTAGTTTCCGAATATATAAGAACAAACCAAGGTAAGTATCAAGTATGCAAAGACAATTGTAACCTCTTAAAGCGGAGTTCCATCCTATTTTTCAATTTATTATCATTCTATTTAACACTGCCCCCTTAAATCTAATTGGCATTTTTTTTTTTGTCTTTGAAAAACTCACAGTTTTATTCACGGGAGTTAATTTCCCCGTTGCGGCGGAATGGCCACAATTGCACACGGTCAGCGTTCGGGGCCATGCAACCTCATAGATGTCAAAGTGTGTCCATGCAGCAACTGCATCTCAATAGATATCAATGGGACTGCTTGGACAGGGAAGCACAGAACACCTGTGCATTCCCATGCGGGTAAACTTTGATACGCCTCGTGTGAACAAGGCCTTAACAAGAAAACCAATCTGACATTAGTTCCACTTTAATATCCAAAATTGGCCTTTTCATTCTGTGAAAAGACTTTTGAATCAAATAGGGAAAATCCTAAGAAATAAGCAACTGAAACTTTTTCATTAAATAGTATGGGTACTTAATAATGCCTAAATCGTGTCACTCGTGAATCAGGCATGTCATGAATCAGGCATAATTATCACATTAGATAATGTAACTTAAGATGCCAATGATGGGTATGTGAAAAGAGCTACTGAAGGTTAACTAATCAGAATATTATTAATAAGTTATGATCATTAAGCTATGGCAAATCACACGTGCAATTATCTGTGTTATTATGAGCCATTTTTTGAGAAGCAGATTTAGCAATATGAATTTTACACAAAACAGAATACACAAAAAAAACATAGTACTTTGCACAAAAACCTAGTGTTACAGTAAATAAAACACACCTCAGAGATATTTAACACAGAACTGTTCACGATTTTATCAGCTGTCTGGTTCACTGGATTCTGTAAAAAAATATGAATGATATACATTGAGGGAACTTTATAGAATTGACACAAAATTCATTCTTTGCTGCTAGTTAGGAATAGTAAGTCACATTTAGCTGAAATTATTTAGTATTTTTGATGTTTTTTCACTTCTTATTTAAGAAACTTTCCCAGTTCAAATAAACAAATGTAGAAAATACATGCACATACCTGTAGGTAACAGTAAATTTGTCACCTTAATTCAATCACCATGGTGTCATGTATTGTGTCAGGAAACACTCACTGGACACATGATTTAGGCTACATTCACACCATGGGTCCCTTTTGTGAGCCAATCTCGGGACGCCCGCAAATAAAATCGTTCGACCACCAATGCCCAAAAGAAGTACAAGAACTTATTTTGGGCGCCGGGCATCCCACGATTCTGTTTGTGCGAATTTACTGTGATTCGGTGGGCGACAATTGCCGCAAAAAATTGCGTCGGAATTTGGTTCCATTTAAAGTAACAAGGTTCACAAGGGCATCCAGCAATTTGTGGCCTATCCGAATCATGGTGATTCTGCCCACAAAATGGAACACCATGGTGTGAATGGAGTTCTAGGCTCCATGCACACTATAAGCTCAAAAAGTGCTAAAAAACAACAACATTGTAGCGTTTAGGAGCGTTACCGTTTATTTTGCATTTTACAGTAAATTACAGTGCACCTCCCTTTGCTTTTGGTTAACTTCCAAATGACCACAATAGTTTACTGGACATATTTTCCTGGGCCATTTGAACAAAGAGGATTGTAACGCATAGCAGGAGCATAGCCAAGTCTTTCTCTTCAGCAATTACGCAAAATTAAAAATCGAAACATTTATGTTGTAACTTACAAAGGCAGTTATGGCAAAGACAATTACAAAAAAAAAACTATAGACATCGATATTGGATGCATCCGTTAATGTCCCATCGGGTTTCATTTGGGTATTTCACAGTGATGCATGAAGAGTTGCGGCAAAATGTGGATAAATTCTATAATTTCACCCGTATGTCCATCGCCACATTTGACGATCTTCTGGATCACCTAAAACCAAGGCTGACACGCATGAACACACACTTACGAATGAGTGTCACCGGAAGAAAGACTCCTTGTCACACTTTGGTATGCTGCATTCCCTTCGAAATGTCACCAATTGGTTTAATGATCTGTGTGGTTTCGTGTAGGGATGGTAGCAGGGCAAGGAGGGGTTGTTTGTGAAAAAGAGAGAGTTTTGTGGGATGATGGGGGGGGGGGGTGGAGAATTTGTGAAAAGGTGTAAGAGCATTGGGGAAAGAGGAGGAATTGTGAGAGGATAGAGAGAACAGTGCAGGGAACACATGGGAAAGGGGGTATTTGTGCAGGGATAATATCAGCAAGGTTTGGGTGGTAGGAGTGGAGTGTACATTTTTTTTATACATTGTTCTGATAATATAAATAAAACATTTTTTTTTTCCCAATTTACTTGTTTGGTTAATATTCTATTAATTATCTGTATTTTAGGTTTCTGGAAAAGTTTTGTTTCCCTACACCACGACTTGCTCCTTGGTGTAAGCACAGTGGCAAAGGTGACCAAGGAGACATGTGTTGTGCTGTGGGAGGCGTTATGCCATGTTGTGATGCCAGAGTCAGATGAATGTCGCTCTGGCATCACAGAAAATGTGGCTGCGGACTTCTGGGAAAACATACAGTTTAGCAAGCACGTAAAGGTTAAAATGCCTCCCGTACCGATTCTACATATTAGAAATTACAAAAAGTTTTTTTTTCAATAGTGCTGCTGGGGTTGGCAGATTCCCGACAGTCGACGTTGGAGCCTATGACAGTTATGCAGATGCATGAATCTTCGGTAAGTCTGGTTTCAGTCGTCGACTACATCAGGAAAGTTTGAGGATTGTATCAAAAAAGGCCTTTTCCCAGGTACAACTGAGCCTAGCTTCCACTAATAATACTGGTAGATGAGGCTTTTGGATGTGCTGAAAACTTGATGAGGCCATATGGTGGACTTAGACTTAAAAAGTATTCAATTATTGTCATAGCCGTGCACTTCGAGTAGTGGAATGTGCATTTGGCATATGCACAGCCAAGTGGCGAGTTCTGCTGTTGTGTATGCAACTAGATGTGGAAAATGCAATACAAGTGGTGCTAATGTGTTTTGTTCGCCACAATTTTTAAATTGATAAGGAGAAAGCCTACTACTGCAAACCTGTTCCAAGTTCGAGTGTAGAGTTCATGATTGTTCGTAACCTCTTTGTCCTTGGCAGGACGCACATTTAGTTTAGTTGCATTTCTTTAAGTCATTTCAATATTTGTTACCTTGTGCACTGCTAATTTCTAGGATTGTAATAACGTTTTTTTATAATTTACTTCTGTGTGCTTTCCTGCATATCCACTAAATGATTTGTATTGCTATCCATTTTGTCATGAGGTTTATACAACTTTACTACACAGTGAAGCCTTCTTTGGAAGGGCAAGGGATTTTTATTTGTTGCAGTTAAATACTTGAATGTCTTAATTCGCCTCCAGCCTGTAACTGGACAAAGATAAGAAAAACAGCAGACCAATGATCTCATAGCAATAATTTTGTCCTCTTCTCCAATTGGTACGTCCCTTATTGGCACCCTCTTTGCCAGTCTGAGCTCTGGTATTTTGGGGACAACAAGAGGCTGATACTTAGGCCCCATACACACGGGAGGATTTATCCGCGGATACGGTCCAGCGGACCGTTTCCGCGGATAAATCCTCTCGAGGATTTCAGCAGATTTCTCTTCGATGGAGTGTACTCACCATCGCATTGAAATCCGCGCCGAAATCCTCTGGCGATGACGTGTCGCGCCGTCGCCGCGATTATGACGCGGCGACGTGCGCGACGCTGTCATATAAGGAATTCCACGCATGCGTCGAATCATTACGACGCATGCGGGGGATCCCTTCGGACGGATGGATTCCAGCAGATGGATATGTTCTGCATGTCAGCAAATATCCGATCTGCTGGAATCCATCCCAGGGGAGATATATCCGCGGAAAAAGATCCGCTGGCGTGTACACACCATAGGATCTATCCGCTGAAACCCATTTGCTGGGATTTATCTGCGGATGGATTCTATGGTGTGTACGGGGCCTAAGGCTTCTTTCACACTGAGGTGCTTTGCAGGTGCCTGCAGTGCGCCCTGAAAGAGCAGCTCATTTCTATCCAGTGTGAAAGCCTGAGGGCTTTCACACTGGAGTGTTGCGTTGGCGGGACGCTAAAAAAAGTCCTGCCAGCCGCATCTTTGAGGTGTGGTAGGAGCTGTAAAAATACCACTCCTATAGCACCCCTGCCCATTGAAAACAATGGGGTCCTTTTATTCCCCCTGAGACCACCTGGCACGTTTTGGTGCATTGAGCACGATCGGCCGTCCATGGGGTGTAGCCAATTGGATCCACTATAGAAGAGGTAAGTAAGGGGCTGCATTTTGAGGGCATGGGATGCAAATGCGTAAAATTAATATAATCTGGTGTATTTCTCTGTAGCACATTGTATTATTTATTGATATAGATACACATATTTTTGTTTTTGTGTTTGTTCTCTTTTAGAAGGCTTGTACCTTTAACTGGACAGTTCCCTTTGAAGAAGCCCGATATATGGGCGAAACATGTCGGGAATTTTATTCCATCTTACTGTCCTGTAAAAATGTGATATTTGTACTTGCGCTCTACTTTAATTGGATTCTCTTTTATTTTGGTTTCAAAATAAAAATATTCCTAAATAAATTATTTGATATAATCTTTTCCTGCACCTTAAAAATCCCAATACCATTCTTGCTGGTCCATTTTTTTCTCAGGACTTGGTGCTATAAATAGCAGCTTGGGTATCCACAATCACAAAACCAGTAAAAGTGGAAAGCTGCACTCTGTTAATGATAATTATACAAAACCAGTTGAAAACATAATTTAAAACAACCACCTAGCAATTCAATTGATAGGCCTATATCCTTTTTTGTTGTTGAATAAAGTAATTTACCTAGTATACTGTATAAATCTGACTAGTATATTGTATATTAGGAGACCCTGGTGGGCTGGTCTGTTGATGGTATATACAGTATATATGTCACTTACGTTTTCTACCTACATTTAGTGGAGGGTCTTCGACTTGTTTTGGGTGTGAAGAAATCAAATTTAGTTGTTTTCTCAGATCTCAAATTCTGGAGTAGGTCCTGCAGCTCATAGACTTTGTAGTATTTTTGGGGAGATAAAGCCCCCTTTGTCCAAGTCTTACCTATTAATCAGACCCGAGGCGAGGAGCGACGATTATCGTCATCTCTGTGTTTACATGTGACCATCTGTGATTGGACACAGCCGATCACATGGTTAAAGAGCTGCGGACGCTCTTTACAGAGATCCTGGTAGTGCCATGCCAAGCTGCGTGCCCCGCGGGCATGCAAGAGCAGCCGTTCAGGGATGCTGTCATATGACATCTTCCCAGAACGAGAGCCGCACGGCCTCGCCGTCATTTGACGGTGGGCGGGTGACAACTGTTTAAACGAATACAAAATAATCAAAAAAAATTCGAATGAAATTCGAATTTGAATATTTCTTAAATATTTTTTGAATACAAATAGTTTTCCTATTTCCAAAGAGAATAAAATAGAAAATAAACAAATACATTGGGAAAAAAAATTGAATAGAAAAGAATAGAACAGAAAATAATAGAATAGAGTAAAACAGAACAAAATAGAATGGAAAATCAAAGAACAGAATAGATTATAATAAAATAGAAACAAATAGAAAAAAACATAGAAAGAATATAACCATCTTCTGAAATTCGAATTTCATATGGAATAAATTTGAATTTGAATACATAAGAAAATAATAGAATAGAAAATAATAGAATAGAAATAAAATATATAGAATAGACATAATAGAATAGAAAATAATAGAATTAAACAAAAGAAAAGAATATAACCATTTCCTAAAATTCAAATAGAATCAATTTGAGTTTGAATAGAATAGAAAAGAATAGAAAGATGGTTCTATTCATTCTATTTAGTTTTTTTTTCTATACTATTGTGTTATTTTCTATTCTATTCTACACGTTCCTTCTCTATTCAAATTGTTTCTATTTGAAATTTGGAAAACAATTATATTATTTATATTCTATTTTTTTAATTCTATTCTTTTATATTTTATTCGAATTGCAGAAGATGGCTATAATCTTTCCATTTTATTTATTATATTTTGTTCTTTTATTTTCTATCCTATTTTGTTCTGTTTTCCTCCATTATATTATATTATATTATTTTACTTTCTGCTAAATTCTTTTCTATGCTATGCCTTTATTTTTTTTAATCTATTTTACTCTCTTTGTAAATTGGAAAACATTTTGAATTGGAAAATTATTTGAATTCCAAAAATCAAGAGACACATTGTTAGGAATATACTTTAGTTTACTAAGTGGCTTTATTTTAAGCCTATAGCACCGTACACACGATCAGATTTTCCATCGGACAAAGCTGTGGAATTTTGTTCGAAGGGCGTTGGCCGTGAACTTGTATTGCATACAAACGGCAAATAATTGTTGGCCAACTAACACAAAACAACATGGTTTTTCAGCTCTTTAGCACCACCCTTTGGGCAACTTCTGCTAATGTTGTCCTATGGTTAGCATTGGTTCGGAGCATGCGGGTTTGTACTTTGTGAGTGAGTGAGTGAAAAACTTGTAAAGCGCAACACATGCTAACTGAATCGCCTCTGGGCGCTGTTTCCATTCCATGGGTAAGGAAAACCCCTTGACCTCAGAAGAGATGGGTTTTAATCTTTCTCCTGAAGGCCAAGTGGTCCGACTCTAATCGGATGGTCATTGGTAGCGCATTCCACAGCCGAGGTATCTGGACTGCAAATCTTCGATCTCCTTTGGACTTGTATTTGGCTTTGGGTATTTGGAGTAGGTTTTGATTTGTGGATCGCAGAATGCGATTTGGGTTATGGGCTTTTATTTTTTCGCATTGATATTGGGGGGCATTTCCGTGAATACACTTATGCGTTAGGCAGAGCGCCTTGAAAGCGATTCTGTCTTTTACTGGCAACCAATGAAGGGCTCTCAGCGAAGGTGAGTTTGATTCCCATGTTTTTTTGCCGGTCACTAATCGAGCAGCCGTATTTTAAACGACTTGCAAACGAGTGATTTGGTATTTGGCATTTGGGGAGTCCTAGATAGAGGACATTTGCGTAGTCCAGTCTGGAATTGATGATTGTTCCCACAACGACTGCGATAAAGGGGACGAGTCGGTGTAGTAGGCGCAGCAGATGATGATGATGTTTGTTTTTTCCGACAGACTTGTGTACACACGATCGGATAACCCGACATCACACATTTGAAAATTTTAAAGCATGCTATCCCACATTTGTTGTCAGAAAATCCAACAACAATTGTCCGATGGAGCGTACAAACGCTGTTATTATCCGACAACATCCTGCCATCACACAATTCCCATTGGAAAGTCTGATTGTGTGTACAGGCCTTAAGGAGTTGCTGTCCTGATTTAATGCTATGGTTGTTTACTACCATGCTGAATAAAAGCACAGAACACACCTGTCTGGACTGTTTTTGGGTATCCCTGTCTTGTGCATGACCTACTGTTGGCAATACCAGAGGAGCCTGTCCTCCTTAGGCCCCATACACACGAGAGAATTTATCCGCAGATACGGTCCAGCGACCGTATCCGCGGATAAATCCTCTAGAGGATTTCAGAAGATTTCTATGCGATGGCGTGTACACACCATCGCATTGAAATCCGCGCTGAAATCCTCTGACGATGACGTGTCGCGCCGTCGCCGCTATTATGACGCGGCGACGGGCGCGACGCTGTCATATAAGGAATTCCACGCATGCGTCAAATCATTACGACGCGTGCGGGGAATCCCTTTGGACGGATGGATCCGGTGAGTCTGTACAGACGAGCGGATCCATCCTTTGGGATGGACTTCAGCAGATGGATTTGTTGAGCATGTCAGCAAATATTCATCTGCTGAAAATCCATCCCAGGGGAGATTTATCCGAGGATAAATATCCGCAGGAGTGTACACACCATAGAATCTATCCGCTGAAACCCATTTGATGGGATTTATCTGCGGATAGATTCTATGGTGTGTACGGGGCCTTAATGTTTGATGGAGGATGTATACTGTATAAAATCGGCAGCTTTAAAAGACAGAAACCGTTTACTGAAATAAAAGAGGAGCTTATAGAACAGCTTCTGCTGGCAAGAACAGACTGGTTTAGCAACAACTGCTTTGTTATGCAGCTGTTTATTGATTACAAAGATAGATCCATTTACAGAATGTATAGAATATATATGCACAAGGTTCAATTTTGATACAATTAGGATACAAGAATGTTTTTGAATTGTTGGTGGAAAACATAGTAGCTTCTTGTGAAAACCCAAACAAACACAGGGACAGCATACAAATTCCAAGCATAGAAAGTATTTTAAATAGTACTTACTAAACTTTCTGTATTGGAAACAAAAAAGGAGACTTTTTTGTCTGCTGGGGGTTTTCGCACCCTTGGAATTGGCATAGGCATCTGAAATAAATATGGTACAGAGTTATTACTGTCTCCGTTTTTAAAGTTGATATGCATTAAGGGAGTAACAACTACATCAATGGCAGGAAACATGTGCCATTTGGAAGACTTAAAATAGCATGTTTCACAAAAGAAAAACATTCCTATTCTATCATATATAATATTAAAGCCGAGTGCCACTTTTATTTTCACTTTGGGGATTGTGCCTCCCATCTGTACATACCACCCCAGCACACCCATTGGTCTTTCCTTCTAATATGCCCCCAGCATACACACATCTCACTTTCTACTATCCATAGCAGCAGTGGGAAATCCAGTGCACTAAGCCATCATATACGCCGATCAACCATAACATTATGATCACTCACCATAACCTGTCAAGGCAGAGACTTCACTAGACCTCTGAAGGTATACTGTGGTCACTGGCAACAAGCCACCAGTTGTAGTTCCTTTAAAGCGGAGAACCACCGAAAAGTGGAACTTTCACTTAAACCACTCCTCGACCCCTTACATGCCACATTTGGCATGTCATTTTTTTTAAGGGGGGGGGGGGGGGGGGCTTCAGTAGGAGTGGGACTTCCTGTCCCACTTCCTCCTTCTGCACAGGGACCGCTTAGGCGACTCGTCATATCGTCATTTGGTGGCCCCTCCCTGTAAGCGATCACCTGGGACACCTGACAGGTCCCAGACGATCGCCTGTCCACTCAGGGAGCGCAGCGCCACTAGCGCATGCACAGTGAGTGCCCAGCCACAAAGCCGAAAGCTGTCATGGCCAGGTGCCCACACTATGAATGGAGGCGCCGGCGGATAGGGGGGGAGAGGAGTGAAGCTCCAGGCGGCCGCGTCGCCGGACAGTGGAACAGGTAAGTATCTGTTTATTAAAAGCCAGCAGCTACACTTTTTGTAGCTGCTGACTTTTAATAGACATAAAAAAAGGCTGGAACTCCCCTTTATGTCCTGCAAGTTGTGAGGTGGGGATCCATGGATCAGACTTATTTTTCCAGCACATCCCACAGATGCTTGATTGAATTGAGATCTGGAGAATTTGGAGGCCAAGTCAATATCTCAAACTTGTTGTTGTGTCCCTTAAACCATTCTTGAATTTATCAGACCAGGCCACCTTTTTCCATTGCTCACTTGCCCATTGTGGGTGCATTTGGCTGTGGGCATGGGCTAGCATGGGAACCCTGACCAGTCTGCGGCTCCACAGCCCTATATGCAACAAATTATGATTCTGACACATTTCTAATGGAACCAGCATTAACTTATTCAGCAATCTGAGCTACAGTAGCTCTTCTATTGGATCAGGATACACCTGCCAGCCATCACTCCCCATGTGCATGAATGAGCCTTGGTTGCCTGCAACCCTGTCAATAGTTTTCTTTCCTTGGGCCCTTTTTTGTAGGTCATGACCACTGTAGACCAGGAACTTTCCACAAGAGCTGCAGTTTTAGAGATACTCTGACCCAGTCGTCTATCCATTACAATTTGGCCCTCGTTACAGCTGAGATAATCCTTACGTTTGCCCATTTTTTTCTGTTTTCAATGCATTAACCACTTGCAAACCTCCCACCCACTGCGGATGAGAGACCCGTACAGGCACAGCAACACACCTGTATGTCGCTGGGCTTTTCCAGGTACAGAGGCAACTGTGGCTGTGATTGTACACAGCAGGAGATTGTCAGCAGGTCCTGGCCAAAGATTCATTACCAGGACATGGTAATCTCCAATCACAGCCCAGAGCCCTGTGTTGACAATCAACACTGGGTTCTGTAAAGAGGGAACAATCTCTCTGAAAAGCAGGGAGAAGAAACAGATTTTCAGGAAAAAGCAGCACACGTTACACAAATTGACACTTGTTAGGCAAACACTTAACCCCTTGATTAACACAGTATAACCAAACAACCACCATGCAGACCTCCCTAGTGTGATATATAATGTATAAATGTATAAATATCCCCCTAAGTGTTAAATACCCCGCAAACCAGTGTATGTGATATGTGCAATAATGTTGTCACCCTCTATGGATACTACAGAGATAGACTGCCTGCATGTGCAGCAAAAACCCTAAAAAGCAGCAGTGTGCACAACATTTTTTAATATAACAATGATGGTGAAATCCTCAGTAGGAAGCCCAATCAGAGGGCATAACATATAGGCGGGAGGAGCCAAAGCCTGTGACGTCATACACAAATTACTAGTATCAGCGTGAAGAGCTGATGGTTTTTACATGCCTATGATCCTGATGTTCTTTTGAGTGTTTTTAATCCAGTTTTTCTTCAATAAATGTGGGAGAATAGAGAACACTATGATGTTTCTGTTTTGTTTCATGATAGAACATACTGAGGATCAAGGATGAACAGGTGGCAGATATACCCCAGGATGGGAAGATAAGGAGATCTAGCTGCAGTCTCTATAATGAGTGTGTTAAAGGCATATTTGACTCTGTAGTGGGGTCAGATACTTATGGTGAGCGAGCACTTCACTGGTTGGTGGTGGGTCACCAGAGGCACTGTGAAGAATTGTTGTAGTACACAAGTGGTTTCACAGACTTTTATGAGATTATTGCTATTTTTGTTTTATTTTATTTGTTCACATCAACTATAGGTGTTTGTGATTATAATCGAGTGGAGTCATTAGTAGACTTCACATATTCATTAATATGTGGTACATTTCATTGTTTTATGAAGTTGGATTTTTATTTGTATGTATTTATTCACATATACTTGTTGGGCCACACTTATTTACACATTTGTAGCTTTGCATGGTGGTTGGCTGTGAACACACCAAAACTTAGCCTGGGTTATAAGGCATATTTATGTGTGTGTTTTTCATATTTAGGGTGGTTGCGCTGATTAGTTACACAATTTTAATAACAATAATAATGTGTCACCCTCTGCAGAATATTGAAATCAACCATAACATGCAATGAAAAAATGCAAACCAAACGCATACAATTTTTACTGTATTATGAAGGAAAACCTCCTAAATACATACAGTGGCAAAAATAATTATTTGATCCCCTGCAGATTTTGTAAGTTTACCCACTTATAAAGAAATGAAGGGTCTATAATGGGTATTTCAGCAACAAAGGAGTGGCTCAAGAAGAAGCACATTAAGATCATGGAGTGGCCTAGCTAGTCTCCAGACTTTAATTCTATAGAAAATGTATGGAAGGAGCTGAAACTTAAGAGTTGCCAAGTGACAGCCAAGAGCATTTAAATATCACTTACCTCGTTTTTCCTTTTGACCTCCAAAATACAGTAATCCAGGTTTGAAAATGACATTTCATGTCTCTCCTCTTCTTGCTTTCCACCAGCATCTGAGCCGTTTTGCATGGTGGAAAGCAGAATGTGCTCACCCCCTCCCTATGAATCCAGCCCTGCGTGAAGATGCTCTCTTATCCCTCACAGGCATGGAGGCTAAGCCTAATGAGAACTGTAGTTCCCATTAGGCCGTGATGTTGCAAGAATGAATGCGCACCGCAAACCAGGAAGTCAGTGAGAATAATGATTCAGGAGTGATGGAGGTGAATAAAACAGCTCGATTTCAACAGGTATCAAACTAGTTATAATGCAAAACATTACTTTTTACTTTATCAGCTACTGTCAGACTTTAATTTAAGAGGAAAATATTCTTGTCTTTACAACCCCTTTAAAGTGATTGTAAAGTCTATTTTTTTTTCTATAAAAATAACAAACATGTCATACTTACCTGCTCAGTTACACAGTTACAGTTGATTGGCACAGAGCAGCCCTGATCCTCCTCTTATTGGGTGCCTCTTCTCTGCTCCTGGATCCTCCCTCCTGTTGAGTGCCCCCAAAGCCACTAGCTTACCCAAGCCAAGCTGCTGTGCCCATTCAGACACGGAGCTGTGGCTTGGTCCCACCCCCTCTCTTCCCTGACTAGCTAACTGACTTTGATTGCAGCAGTAGGATCCAATGACACCACAGCCAATCAGGAGGGAGATTCCTGGACAGCCGAGACACTCGTGGACAGAGATGGGGAACGAGTAAGTATTAGGGGTGCTGCTGCATTAAGATAAAAAGCCTTCTGCCTTTACAACCCCTTTAAGGCTTTAGAGAAGATCTGTAAAGAAGAGTGGACCAAAATCCCTCCTGAGATGTGTGCAAACCTGGTAACCAACTACAAGAGACGTCTTACCTCTGTGCTTGCCAACATGGGTTTCTCCACCAAGTACTAAGTCATGTTTTGATTGGGGATCAAACACTTATTTTACTCACTGAACTGCAACTCAATTTATAACATCTGTATCGTGTGTTTATTCTAGATTTTTGGTTAACTATTGGTAACTATTAACACTTTTATTCCTGTGAGCACTCTTAATTTACAGCATTTACCACAGTAATATATATGTACAGTATCTCACAAAACCTCTGCAGCAACGTTAGCAGCACACATACATCTATTTCCCAAAGACTCTGGATATGCATTGTCAAAAAAATATGAATAAAAAAAAAAAAAATATGGATATGAATTGTCAAAAAAAGAATTGTTGCTCTACATAAAGATGGCCTAGACTTTAAGAAGATTGCCAAGACCCTAAAACTGAGCTGCAGCACAGTGGCCAAGACCATACAGCGGTTTAACAGGACAGGTTCCACTCAGAACAGGCCTCGCCATGATCGACCAAAGAAGTTGAGTGCACGTGTCCAGCGTCATATCCAGAGGTTGTCTTTGGGAAATAGACATATGAGTGCTGCCAGCATTGCTTCCGAGTTTAAAGGGGTGGGGGTAAGGCTGTCAGTGCTCAGACCATACGCCACACACTGCAACAAATTGGTCTGTATGGCTGTCATCCCAGAAGAAAGCCTCTTCTGAAGATGATGCACAAGAAAGCCTGCAGTTTGCTGAAGACAAGCAGACTAAGGACATGGATTACTGAAACTATGTCCTGTTGTATGATGAGACCACAATAAACTTATTTGGTTCAGATGGTGTCAAGCGTGTGTGGTGGCAACCAGCTGAGGAGTACAAAGACAAGTGTGTCTTGCCTACAGTCAAGCATGATGGTGGGAGTGTCATGTGTGCTTCCGGCACTGGAGAGCTACAGTTCATTGAGGGAACCATGAATACCAACATGTACTGTGACATACTGAAGCAGAGCATGATCCCCTCCCTTTGGAGACTGAGCCGCAGGGCAGTATTCCAACATAATGACCCCAAACACACCTCCAAGATGACCACTGCCTTGCTAAAGAAGCTAAGGGTAAATGTGATGGACTGACCAAGCATGTCTCTAGACCTAAACCCTACTGAGCATCTGTGGGGCATCCTGAAACATAAAATGGAGGAGTGCAAGGTCTCTAACATCCAACAGCTCCGTGATGTCATCTTGGAGGAGTGGAAGAGGACTTCAGTGGCAACCTGTGAAGCTCTGGTGAACTCCATACCCAAGAGGGTTAAGGCAGTGCTGGGAAATAATGGTGGCCACACAAAATATTGACACTTTGGGCCAATTTGGACATTTTTACTTAGGAGTATAATCACTTCTGTTGCCAGCGGTTTAGACATTAATGGCTGTGTGTTGAGTTATTTTGAGGGGGCAGCAAATTTACACTGTTATACAAGCTGTATACTCACTACTTTACATTGTAGCAAAGTGTAATTTCTTTAGTGTTGTCACATGAAAAGATATAATAAAATATTTACAAAAAATGTGAGGGGTGTACTCACTTTTGTGAGATACTGTATATATATATATATATATATATATATATATATATATATATATATATATATATACACACACACACACACACACACACACACACACCACACATACAGTATATACATAAACACACTGTTGGCTGGCGGTAGGTTGCCTTGATCTGTATGATTGTTTTTGTGATTGAAAGATGTTCAAAATTGCTGGAACGTAGCCATGTGTATATGGCCAGCATAAGACTTCTGTTTTATTTAGGGAATATGTATTTTGGTGAAGAATTTTAACAGCTTCTTGCAATTTACTTTTTATGATTGTATGTTAAGATGAAGATTTGATACATGTACAATCAAATGGGATCAAGTTTATATGTGATATTGTACAGTAGAGCAAACTTGTGCTAAGCTAGATTCTAAAACATAAAAAGCTAAATTAAAAAACAAAACAAACAAACATGTCTTTACTCATCCTGAATGCAATTACCCTCTGGTGGTTGAATTATACCACAAAGAAATATAATAAAATGCAACTGGCTTTTGAGTATAAGTGATGTTCTTCATCAATCTCTTCTATTCTGGGTGCGACTGCAGTTGCCACCTAAAAATGTGTTGGCTTGGAATTACTTTGGAAGTGAGAGTTGTTACAGTCAGCAAAATGTGTGGAACAGATGTGACAAGCTTCTTCAACCAAATACTTCAGTGCCATTTGTAAATACTAACTGTTTCAACACCAAAGCTCTTTGCACTGCAGAATTAAGTTGCTGCTTAAAATGTATGTCAGGGAAAAAAAAAAAAAAAAAAAATATATATATATATATATATATATATAGTCTCTTTGCCATACATTCAGATTTGCCCATAATATTTCCCTTTAAAACCACAAAGTATAAGAAAATACTAATTCTAGCAGAAATGCTCCTAACCTCCTGTCTGGGCTGTCAACACGGCCTCTGCAGCATTGAAATGCCAACCTTGCCTGATGAACTACAGATATAACTCTCCTTATTCCCCATCTCTTGACGTCCAAGAGTCTGCCCACACAAGATATGTAGAAAAAAGAGCTTTTGGGAGATATGTGGTTCTGGGAAGCATGTGTATGTCAATAGGAACAAAGGGCCAGATTCATGTAGAGCGGGCGCAGCGTAATGTAACCGGTTTACGTTACACCGCCGAAATTTTTCCGATTTAGTGCCCGATCCACAGAGCACTTACCTGGAAATTTGCGGCGGTGTATCGTAAACAGGTCCGGCGCAAGGCGGCCCAATTCAAATGGGGCGGGTACCATTTAAATTAGCCGCGCTCCCGCACCGGACGTACTGCGCATGCTCCCGTTGCAAATTTCCCGACGTGCTTTGCGCGAAATTACGACGCGCCGACGTTTAACATGGTGGAGTACTTTTACACCATGTTAAAGGTGCCCTATCTTTGCGACGGAAATCTAACACTTGCGACGCCGTGACGACGGGAAAAATCTTCGTGGATCGCCGTAACTCCTAATTTGCATACCCGACGCTGGTTTACGACGCAAACTCCCCCCAGCGGCGGCCGCGGTACTGCATCCTAAGATTCGACAGTGTAAAACAATTACACCTGTCGGATCTTCTGGCTATCTATGCGCAACTGATTCTATGAATCAGTCGCATAGATAGAAACAGAGATACGACGGCGTATCAGGAGATACGCCGTCGTATCTCTTTTGTGAATCTGGCCCAAACCCTCCAGAAGCTTGCAAGTTTTTTTTTTTTGACTGTTGATTATGACACAAACAGCAATAAAAGCTATTCCTCAGTACAGCAAGCTCAAAGAAAAAAGTTGAACATTAAGGGGGAAGGGAGATTTGGCTATGCTTGGACATGTCCGTTATATGGCCAATGCAGACAGATATTTTAAGGAGCACAAAAAATCATGAAGAAGATGCTTTTTAAATGCAGGTTCTGATGCTGTGTGTTGAAAAGGTGATCCGAGGAGCAATCCTTTGGGCAACAAGGGTTTGTGTGCCTACAGACTTAAATGCAATGAAAATACATGAAAACCACTCTACTACAAAACATTCATGTAAAGGAGAAGTATAGCCAAAGCTTGTTTGGCTGTACTTCTCCTATGGATCTCAGGAGTGCTATTCGTTTTGCACTCCTGTGATCCGTTTTCAGGCTGAAGTCGCTCTCTGCTGCCAATGAGCAAGGAAGGAGATGAGCAGAGAGCTGTGACTGACAGTCAGCTGCTCTCTGCTCAGATAGCTGTCAGAAGCGAGCGATCAGCGGTGTTCGATCGCTCGGTACTCAGTGCAGAGGTGTTGAGGGACCGATGCTGCATTCACCTAGGTAAGTATGAATCTAAAGAAAATTACTCAGAACCCCCCAAATATTATGTATTTTTTTTAGCAGAGACCCTAGGGAATGGTGGTCGTTGCAACTTTTTATGTCACACAGTATTTGCGCAGCAGATTTTCAAACACGTTTTTTTTTTAAACTGTTTCATGAATTAAAAAAAAAAAAAAATTAAGTTAGCCCAATTTTTTTGATGATATTTCGTTATAATGTGTAGATACCCAACATGTCATGCTTTAAAATTGCGCACACTCAAGGAATGGAGCCAAATCTTGGTACTTAAGCCCTTCCGGACTGCCGCACGCCGATATAAGTTGGGTGTTTGAAGAGGGATATCTTTTAGCTAGCTACCATAACCCTGATATCACCTTCAGCCGGCGGTTCGGTTTCCAATAATAGTGGTCTATGCGGCGGATTCACTGCAAGATCACTTTTAATCGGTTGCGGGGCCCCCCGCGTGGGTCTCCCGTGCCCTCTGCCACTTACCGGAGCCGTCGGCAGAGGCAATCGGGTCCTTTTGCTGGCTGGGTATGGAGACAAGTGAGGGGAAGATGCCCCCCACCGTCTCCATACCATACCATAACAGGGTGGAAGCGGCTTCAAAAATAGGTCTTAAAAGGCCATTTTTTTTTTTGCATTTTTTCAAATGACAACATTTATTGCATTTTAGTGTAAATATGAGATCTGAGGTCTTTTTGACCCCATATCTCATATTTAAGAGGACCTGTCATGCTTTTTTATTATTACAAGGGATGTTTACATTCCTTGTAACAGGAATAAAAGTGACACCAGTTTTCTTTTAAAGAACAGTGTAAAAAATAAAAATGTAAAATAAATAACAAAAATATAAATATATTTTTTAAACGCACCCATCCCACTGAGCTTGCGTGCAGAAGTGAACGCATATGTGAGCAGCGCCCACATATGAAAACGGTGTTCAAACCACATATGTGGTTTGAACACCGCGATCGGTAGAGCAAGAGCAATAATTCTAGCCCTAGACCTCAAACTAACTCAAAACAACCTGTAGAGTTTTTTAAATGTCGCCTATGGAGATTTTTTAGGGTAAAAGTTTGTCGCCATTTAACGAGCGGGTGCAATTTTAAAGCGTGACATGTTGGGTATTAATTTACTCGGCGTAACATTATCTTTCACAATATAAAAAAAAAAATTGGGCTAACTTTACTGTATTTTTTTTTAAATCGTAAGACTGCTGCGCAAATATGGTGTGACAAAGTATTGAAAAGACCGCCATTTTATTCTCTAGGGTGTTATAAAAAAATATATATAATGTTTGGGGGTTCGAAGTAATTTTCTAGCAAAAAAAAAAAAAGTTTTTAACTTGTAAACAAATCTCAGAAAGAGGCTTGGTCCTTGAGTGGTTAAAAATCTCCATAGGCGACGCTTTAAAAATGTTTACAGGTTACCTGTTTAGAGTTACAGAGGAGGGCTAGAATTATTGCTCTCGCTCTAACATTCATGGCGATACCTCACATGTGTGGTTTGAACGACGTTTACATATGCAGGTGTGACGTACATATGTGTTTGCTTCTGCGAAAATGTGGGGACAGGGGGTGCTTTCATTTTTTGGGTTTTTTTGTTTTTTATTTTGCTTTTATTTTTATATTTTGACACTTTCCCATTACATGTAATTTTATATTACTTTTATTCCTATTACAAGGAATGTAAACTACCCTTGTAATAGAAATAAGGCATGACAGGTCCTCTTTACAGCGAGATCTAGGGTTTAAAAGTCACAAGATCTTGTCTCAAGCCTGGAAAGCCCTGAGATAAAAAAAAAAAAAATGATCTTGGCTTCCTAGCCGAAGAAACAGAAGTATTTACAGCTGCCGAGGCTGGACGTGATGTTATAACTTTGTGCCTGGCCTCGGAAGGTCATAGATATGATCGGGACCACCTGGTCCTTGGTCAGCTCTATGGTAAACTTCCGTTGCCGGCGGATTCCATCTTATTCCGGTAGAAGCACCGGAGGACAGCAGGGGGTTGGCTGGGGGGCATCCCTCCCATCGCCTGTAAAAACAATCAAGTGTCACTGTAATACTTAGTTTCTTAGCTAATCTGGAAAGGCTGATCATTTTGTTCATGCCTGAATATTGTAGGTAACTTTTGTTAAAATCAGGGAACAAGCTGCAGGAAAATTCTGGATGAGTCTGTTAAGTTAAGAACCAGATAGGTATAAGGAGCCATCATAGGTATGAAAGTTAGGGGGACTAAAATAGACTTCTCTGCCTCAGCTGTCCACCCTTATGCAATGCCAAAGCTAAACTGCCTAGGTGATGTCTATTTGTGCCATACAAGTGCTCCCCAGGCTCTGTGAGGTAGGTGATCTCTGCCCATAGTAATGTCTAAATAATGTCCGGACCTGTCCTGTCCAGGTGACATTGAGGTGTGTTACATCCCATACATTTTGAGTGGGCTGCTTAACTTGACGCAATGCATGAAACTTCACTACTGTGACCCTCTTTAAATGTTGGGGAACACCACTAGTCTAGAACATATACTGTAGTAACGAATTTCTGAGCAATGAAAGAACAAAACAATGTTATGATCTGCTTGGTGTATTCCCAAAAATAATAAAACAGAGCTTTTTCAGCCTCCATGGCAGCCATTGGCTTTGGATGTATGATATTTTGGCTCATTGTTGCAATTAATGGTTAAGCTATTTTGTGAAAGATGTTTTACGGTTTCATTTGGATAAATATTACTTACAACAGGGACCACTCTCTCTGGAACTTGGACATCTTCCTCTTTGGGAAAATTGATAGGTACTGGCGTTTCTTTTTCTAGTTCATCTTTCAGTGGTCCTGTTAAAATGCAGTCTCTTGGGGGCAGATATGTGAACTTCCACTTTAAGGTGACCTTAATAGTTCCTCTTTCATTGCCTTGGGAATCAGTGAGCTGAAATGTTCCTTTAGAGACAAAACAACAAAACACATACAAAAAAAAAAAAAAAAAAAAAAAAACTTAATTTAAAGCATTATTACACCCAAAACCAAAAATGGTATATATTGCAGCTTACCAATCATTATATAGATTAAATTACCCCTCTATTTTCACCTGGTGATCTATTCAGTACTACAACTCTTATATTAGAGTGCCCCCACCCTGGATGAAGGAGTACAGGGACACCTTTGGACAGCAACATTATTAATCTGCGGGGAGAGGAGTGTTAGTGTATCTAAATTTGCTAGTACATCTAACAAACTGAATCAATACCCCAGCTAACACTTTATAAGCAGTTACAGCAAGTTTTTTTTTTTTACCCTTTGGGATAAAGGATTTACATAAATAAAAACTGAACATTGTAAGCACCTCGGTCAGTGGTAAATGCTTTTTCTCAACCCTGTAACTGATACATTTGCATTATAGTTTTCTTTTGAAAAACAACAGGCAGGATCACCTGGTGAAAGTAAAGGAAAGGAAACTTGGGGCTTGTTCACACTTGACAAAATTCAGTCAAGTCTATTAAGGTCCAAATTACACCAGAACATTCTGTGTGCCACTTTGTGTGGGTCTATCACATAAAATCCCAATAAATACCATTTAGGTTTTTGGTTGTAATATGACAAAATGTGGAACATGTGATGCAGCATACACACGATCGTTTATCATGATGTGAAAAATTTCTTTTTTTTTAATGTCATTAAAAACTATCGTGTGTGGGCTCCAGAGCATTTTTCATGACGTGAAAAATGGGCATTAAAAATTTAGGACATGCTCTATTTTTTCCCGTCGTGCATACTCAGAAGCAAGTTATGAGACGGGAACGCTCGCTGGTAAAAATACTGTTCGTAATGGAGATAGCACATTTGTCACGCTGTATCAGACTGAAAAGCACAAAGACTGAAAAGCGCGAATCGTCTCTCACCAAACTTTTACCAACACAAAATCAGCAAAAGCAGCCCAAAGGGTGGGGCCATCCGAATGGAACTCCCCCTTTATAGTGCATGTTGTACGTCACCACGCTCCGAGCATTTTTTTTTCACGATCGTGTGTAGGCAAGGCAGACTTGACAAGAATCGGGTTGAAAAAACTTTGTTTTTTCTAGACCATTAAAAATGGTCGTGTGTACACGGCATAATACTTTACTGTATTATTGTATTATCACATTATATTGCTACAAATAGACAAAGACTTAATTGTTGTACAATTTATTAATGAGGCACGCCTATTTAAAGTGGTTGTAAACCCACTGTTATAACTTGCACCTACAGGTAAGCCTAGATTAAGGCTTACCTGTAGGTGCAATAAACATCTCCTTAACCTACACGGTTAAGGAGATATTTTCACAAAAATGGGCACCACTGTAGACAACGGCGCAGGCGCACTTAGCGTGCCGTTTTTGTGAATGGCATTAGCGGTGTTATTGTCGTGTTAATGCCGTGATCTGCCGGTCCCGCACGCATGCGCCGCAGTGACATCATCGCCGTTCCGGCCAATCACAGCGCCGGAGTGGCAAAAACAGGAAGAAGCTCCACCAGGGGACATGGCGGCGGCAGTGGACTGGACTGAGGCGGACTTTGGGGGCTCCGATCTCAGGTAAGTGCCACATAATGAGCTAGTATGCTGTGCATACAAGCTCATTATGCCTTTCTCTTGCAGGTGTATTTTTTAAAAAAAATAATTACCAAGGGTTTACTTCCTCTTTAAAATGTTGGTTTACGGGTAGCGCAGCACCTTCATTTTCATTTTGGTTCAGAGGGGATACATGGCTTTGGTGCAAGTAGCTTCCAAAATTAGGATAGTTATACCACTTTAAAACACACAGGAATCCAATTATTTAATTTGTCAGGAAACTAACAAAACCTTTTGCTTAGGCTTTGACCTAGGCAAAGCCTGAAATTTTGTGTTTTTACTGCCAAATCTTGGCTGACAGAGCAGAGAATTTTCCAAAATGTGGACTTTCAAAACAAAGTGTGATCAGAAAAAAAGTATGCATGTTTCCATGCATAACAGCAGTAAGAGATTTCACGGTTACTGTTGAAATAGATAAACTCCTGTTCTGCCAAATATCCATTTTTTTACAGGCCGTACCCAAATTTCAGGTCCAAAAATACCCACAAGGAAGAAACAGCTCAATATCTGGGACAGTCAGTGTGTTTTTTTTCTCTAACTATTTTTTCATATGAAAAATCATTTGAAGACAATAGATAATCTCATAGTTCCAGAATCTCGTAGACAAATAACTGTAATATGACACAGCTATGATTCCTTTACCATAAGATAAATGGCAAAACAGAACAATATTATTAAGCATAACTCAGTACACTGCAGTGTTTTATATACATGGTTATTTATACATCCATATGTGAATATTTATCAACGTTCACTATTCGTCCTAAAAATGTCTATCCAAATTTCACCTTAAAAAAAAAAAAAAATTATATATATATATATACAAATAATACAATAACATTTTTGCTATTCCTTGTTGCAAACAAACCTGAAATGCATTTATCGTGAGCAAGAGGGATTAGAGGCACCATGGCTTTACCAGGATAAGCATCACCTACTTCCTTGTCATCAAAAACATAAAGAACAAGAGACTGAGATTTCAGGTACTTGTCTAGATCGGCATTCATGGATAAGGGAAAGCACTTGAGATCTTCAAATTGTGGATTATTGCTACTTGCAATGGTGTTAGTATAGTGGTCAGGAAAGTGAAAAAAGGTGTAGGCCACATAAGGACTGGGCTGACGTGTACTAGTTCCAGACTTTAAATTGCTGCAGCCATCTATGGCGATGAACAGTTCGTTCATATTATCTTCTACTGACCCAATGTTTTTGCCTGTGTCAACAGCTACTGGCTAAAAAAGAAACAAAAAGAGGTGTCAATATAAACGATAAAAATATGTATCAGACTACCAACCATTATACAACTATGCACAGCTGCACCAGATTCTGTGTGCACCAGTTTAAGTAAATCTCCCCCAGTACATATAGATAGTATATAAAACGTTTAAAGTTTTATTAAATCACATATTCAAAACAGCAGATAAATCCAATTGAATTCATTAGCTGAATCAGCATAAAACACTGAAATTAACATCTAAAAGTAGCTCAGCTACATTAGGTTTGAAAGCTACAGGCTAGACAGCACTGTTCTAAAACTCCTTACAAAAAACAAAAGTCTGTGCTAGCGTTTCCATCGCCATCTGCACTCCTAATATAGAATAGAAAATATTGAAATATTGAATCGTGAAATAAGTAAAATATACAATGCAAGTCACATTCAGAATATTAACACACTTATATTTAATCTATTAACCAAATATTGAATTCAGCTAGCAATCTGGTTATCTCTGTTTCGCCACTTCAAATGTCTCACTAATGGTATCTCCTTGGGATGGTTTGCCTTCATGACTAGTATGAAAGTACTGGAGAGGAAGGATTACCTCAACAACTACCTAGCTAATGTCATGTGTATTTGCATGACAAAGCACACTAGGTTTCAGGCCCTTTCAGAAACATCAGGAGAAGAAATGGCAAGAGCGTTTGTCACAGAAACAGAAAAAACATGTATGTGAGCCGCTCAGGCTATATGGGAACAAAGTCCTGAGCCCACGGTTGTGAGTGTTGGCTGGGAAGGGAGCTCATCTATGCACCAGGCAATGATAGAGAGTGACTAGTAGTCCCAAGAGCTGCACATCAAATCAAGACCTGCTGTATGATAGTGAATGGCAGTCTCAGCTTGGAACCCTGCCAGGCCACCAGCTCAACATGTTTCACTCTGCCCACAGAAGCTTACTCATGAGGATGGATGCTCCAGCTGGAAGAGGGCAGTTTAATGCATCATTGACCTGCACTCAGTGAAAGAATGAATATTGGTTGCGAAAAGGCTGGTTGTAGAGGTTGTGTGTTTAAGGAAGTGCATACACAGAGCAACCATAAAAGATCTGGTTGCAAAGCAGTCTTAAATAGCCAGCCTCTTGTAAGGTGTGTGTAAAAAAGCAAATGTGCAGGGGTATGATAAGACTAAAATGCAAATCATTCATACCCCCCCCCCCCCATTAAAAAAAAACTTTAATAATGTATTAAAAACAACATTGACGAGAATGACTGACAAAAATGTATTTACTAAACAATTTATCTATTTACTAATGTCTACACAGAATTGTGAAAAAATTGAAACTCTAGCAAGACACTCTGTTCTTCTGCTCCTATTTTATTTATTCATTATTATATTATTCTCAAGAACAGTGTCTTGATAGTTTCCCTTTAATTCATACAGTTTTTTCAGTAAATTCCTTATCAATCAGCCTTTGTGGTTTTCAGCTTGCAGTTCTCAATGAACTACCAGGGTACTGTTGAGCATTCTAGGTAATTCATTGTTTCTTCCTGTCATTTTGCAACTGCCTGTTCGTATGAGGTGCGAGCAGACAGCTTACACAGACAGTCTGCATGAGTCCTGCATGGCAATGCTCTGTACTCTCCTAGTAAAAAAAGAGATTGTTGGTTGACTGGACAGAAGCACTGAAGGATCCAGGGATTAGATCGGCTTGCTCTTTAGGATGCAGGATTGAAGCCTCACAATAAAGCATATTGAGGGGTGTTATTGTGACCTGAGGGTCTGAGAGCTGGACTTTATTTAGTGAGGATATCTTTGTATTTTTTTTTTTTTACGTTCGTTATTAACCTGTACCAAAAGACATAATTTTATCATTTGTATCACTGTACTTAACAAGCTCTGGTGAAGTAGTTGGCAGATGGTCTGTCGTTGCTTGTCAGTGAAGCAGAGATTCAGCTCCCTTTCCAATTGGTGTTCAACTGTTTCCTGCCCAGCCACTGCATATAAATGGCTGGGCAGGGCAAGCGTGGATCATACCCGTACGTCCTTCCAAGTTCTATGCCTCATGCGTGCCCCCGGGGGAAGGGCCTCAGTAAAAATTCTGTGACCGGTGTATCTACTGGACACAGCAGATCATTGATCCGAGTACTGAGCAGCCATTTAAATTGATCACATGTCCAGTATTAAAGATGGCTGCCATTCATACAGCCATTAAAGAGGAGGTCCGGGAACAAATACATAAAATCCCTTTCTAGGTCGTCCATGGACGGACACAGCTCCTTAAATCTAGACATGTGGGCTATGTTCCTGTTCATATGAGAGGACTAGGCAGAACATGTTAGTTATCTTAAAACATGGAACTTTAACAGAGTTGAACAGCCCCGCCCAGGGGGCAGTCCCACCGGTCATAACCCCTCACCCTGCAGCAATGCAGCTCAGTTCGTCAAAAAGCATTACAAACTTAAATAGGAGGGGTGAGTGCTGTGTCCGTCCCTGGAATCCTATTTTCTCTTTTCGTCCATGGACGGACACAGCTCCTTAAATCTTGACATGTGGGATGTCCCCAAGCAGTGTCAGAAAAAACGAGGGGTGGGAACAGCAATCAAAACAAGACTTCACTTCACCCCAAACAAACAGCTCCTCAACGTTGCAACCTCAAACAGCCGCCTGCAAAACCTTGCGGCCAAATGAAGGATCCGAAGATGCACTCACATAAACCTTGTAAAAACTTTGAGAAAGTGTGAACAGACGACCAGGTCGCCGCCTTACACACCTGTAAGACAGATGCTTGAAGTTGGAAAGCTCAGGAGGCACCAATTTCCCTGGTCGAATGCGCTGTGACAGGAAAGGGAGGCGCCCGCCCCTTAAGGGCATAGGCCTGGATGACGGTCTGCCAGATCCACCTAGAAATGGTGGCCGACGAGACCGCCAGGCCCTTCTGTGGACCAGACACCGACACGAACAGTGAGTCAGATCTCCGGAACGGAGCCGTAGCAGACAGGTACACCTGTAGGGCACGTACCACATCAAAAGTATGTAGCGCAACCTCCTTGGGATGCAATGCCGAGGACACAAGGATGGAAGTACAATGTCCTCGTTTAGGTGAAAAGCCGAAACTACCTTAGGAAGGAAAGAGGGCTGCGGACACAATGCCGCTTTATCCTTATGGAGGACCAAGTAAGGCGACTTGCAAGACAAGGCCGCCAATTCAGAAACCCTTCTGACCGATGTAATGGCAACTAGAAAAGTAACTTTCTGAGAAAGCGTTAAGAGAGGAATCTCCCTGATATTCTCAAAGGGAGGTTCCTGAAGCACCGAGAGCACCAAGGCCGCCAATTCAGAAACCCTTCTGACCGATGTAATGGCAACTAGAAAAGTAACTTTCTGAGAAAGCGTTAAGAGAGGAATATCCCTGATATTCTCAAAGGGAGGTTCCTGAAGCACCGAGAGCACCAGATTTAAGTCCCATGGAGGAAGCAGTGGTCTAATCGGGGGAATCACGTGTCGGACGCCCTGTACAAACATACTTACAGTACTGCCTCGAAGGAAGTGGGGATACAGTACTGCCTCGAAGGAGGCTACCATGAGGCCAAGGACTCTCACACACAAACGGAGAGACGACCATTTGCGGTATATTAATGACCTCACTGCAGCCTGGAGCGTCTGCAACTTCTCTGGAGGGAGAAAAACTCTTGCCTCCGATGAGCAAGTGTTTAAGGCAAGTTTCAGATCCACTCCGCGCTGTAAGAACAGCAGGATCCGAGACCGAATATGCCCGTGGGCGCCAAGCCATCTCTTCACACATAGAGATGTATGCCTTCCAAGTGCCATGGTAGATCTCCCGTAAAGAAGATTTCCGGGCCCTCAGCATGGTTGAGATTACCGAATCAGACAGACCACTGTCCCTTAGTACCTGGCTTTCAATAGCCATGCCGTTAAAGCCAGCGACTGTAAATCAGGATGAAGTATGGGACCTTGAGACAGAAGGTCCTCCCGCATTGGCAGACGACAGGGAGCGTCTGCTACCAGTCTCCAGAGGTCGGCGTACCAGGGACGCCAGGGCCAGTCTGGGGAGATTAGAATCACCGGAATCCCCTCAGTCTCCACTCTGCGGAGCAGACGAGGAAGCAATTTATTGGGGGAAAGGCATAAATTAGCCAATACTGACGACCTGGCCACAAACCTCGACACCTTGCGATTGAGTCGAGAGGCCAGGAGATCCACATCTGGTGTGCCCCATTTCTGACAAAGGAGTTGAAACACCTCCGGGTGTAATGACCATTCCCCTTGGTTCAGCATCTGGCGACTCAGATAGTCCACCTGCCAGTCTTCTACGCCCAGAATGTAAACAGTCAATAGAGCCGGTACGCTCCTTTCGACCCATCTTAGGATGTGAGCAACTTCTGACACTGCGGCCGAGCTCCTTGTTCCTCCCTGATGGTTGAAATAAGCCACCGCCGTGGCGTTGTCAGACTGGAGCCTGACCGGACACCCTTGAAGTCTCTGCGACCACTTGGAGAGGCACAGTCTGATTGCTCAAAGTTCGAGGACATTGATCGGTAGGAGAGATTCTTCTGGAGTCCAGCGGCCCTGGGCCGGCTGAACCCCCCAGACTCGCCCAACCAGTCAGGCTGGCGTTCGTCTTGATCACAATCCAGTGGAAAGGAAAGGAAGACTTCCTGGACTGAAGTGCCGGGGATGTCAGCCACCAAGTCAGAGAGGCACTGAGTAGGCGACATACCTGAATCTGATGATCCAGAGACAATGGGGTTTTGTTCTATTTGGACAGAATCTCCCACTGCAGCACCCAAGTATGGGATTGGGGATACAGTACTGCCTCGAAGGAGGCTACCATGAGGCCAAGGACTCTCACACACAAACGGAGAGACGACCATTTGCGGTATATTAACGACCTCACTGCAGCCTGGAGCGTCTGCAACTTCTCTGGAGGGAGAAAAACTCTTGCCTCCGATGAGCCCAGAATCTGCCCCAGGTATTCTAGGCGCTGAGTCGGAACACCGACTTCTGGAGGTTCAGTATCCATCCAAAGTCTTGGAGAGTCTGATTGGTTATAGACACCTCCTCCTCTAATTCTGGAAGCAGCTCTCAGAAGAAGATTGTCTAAGTAACCAACAACGGCAATGCCTCGCTGTCTTAGCAAAGCTAGAATCGGGGCGAGCACCTTGATGAAAACTATTGGTGCTGACGCTAGGCCAAAAAGGAGAGCCACAAATTGATAGTGGTCCTCCCTTCAGCGAAATGCATGAACCTCTGGTGCCTTGGGCATATGGGGACATGCAAGTACGCGTCCTTGATGTCCAGGGATGACAGAAAGTCCCAGAATGGAGCGCAGCTACCACCGAGCGAATCGATCCCATCTTGAATTTCCAAACCTTTACAAAGGCATTGAGGGCCTTGAGGTCTAGGATTGGACGAATTCTGTCCTTCTTTGGGACCACGAACAGATTTGAGTAGAATCCCTGAAACCTGTCGTGCAGTGGCAAGGGTATGATTACCCTGCACGTCAACAAGTCTTGAACTGCACCAGTCAGGGTAGTCCAACGAGACGGCGGGAGAGGAAGATTTGAGGGAAATAATCTGTTTGATGGACAAGAAAGAAACTCGATATTGTACCCTTAAGAGACCACTTCGCAAACCCACTGGTCGGAAAGCAGGAAGGTCCAGCAAGCTGTGAACTTGCAAAGACGTCCCCCCACCCAAGTATTGGGTGGGGGCAAAACTTCATGCGGAAGCGGATTTGATTCTGTCCCCCAGTTGAGTCTTTATTGGCTTGGGAGGGTCTGCTAGTGGGCCGACTGACGAAAATACCGCTTTTGTGCTGGGAAGGAAGGCCCCGACTTACGGGGCGGCCCTTTACCCTTGGTGGACTGAGGTAGAAGTGTGCTCTTACCTCCAGTGACATCCTTAATAATGGCATCTAGTGAGGCACCAAAGAGCCTCCCACCTTTGAAAGGCAAATTTGTCAGAGCTTTCTTAGAAGCTTGGTCAGCGGACCAGCATTTCAGAGCCTGAAGCTGAGGAAGTGGGACGCACAATAGACCAGCTAACACTTAAGCTTCCGTCTTTGGAAAGCATAGTAAGCGAAAACATCAGGCATGTCTCTTACTGCCCATAGTAGTGGAAAAACAGATAAGACTTGCAGCTACTCATGGAAGACAATCCTTTGCATAGGATTAAGGGCATCTTTTTTTTATGTACAAGCTCCTTCAAGGGGAGATATATGGGTACTACAGCCATCCTGTCTGAACAGACATAATGTCCCAGGCTACATGCCGGCTAGGGGAGGTATTTGGGTGCCCTGAGCCATCCCATCTCAGAAGATGTGGTTTACATTGCCCATGCATAGAAGCATAATATAGGCGAGACCCATAGTCCCCTACAGAAGACCTACTGTCGAACTAAGTCCCGTAGGTCCTTCTCTTACCTTTCCACGCTGCAGGGTATTGCCAAGCAAGAGGCCCAATTTTCCCCCTTCACCGTGGGTATAGTCCTAGACCTTCAGGGACCGGGGTCCATGGCAGGAACACCACACCCCTGGACCTATATAGCACCCTGGCAGCAGAAAAAAACATTTGGTCCTTAGAAGGCACAAAGTTCTGGAACCCAGGATCCAGCCCTCCGCAGAGAGGCATTATAGGCTAAACCTCGTTCTTCGTACCGAGGCCCGGGTACCGTCCACTTTGGCTATGAAGCACCTTGGACGGATCCGGATTTATGGAGGCCTTTTACATCCAGCATGGATCCCTCCAGTGGAGCTCCTAAGAGCACATGTTAACTTGTGACCAACACCTTAGACACTGATGAAAAAACTGAGGTACTCACAGTAGGGGAGGGGTTATATAGGGAGGGAACTTCCTGTTTAATTGATTACACCAGTGTCCATCACCTGAAGGTAGATTCTATAACCCACATGTAATGGCTATGCGGTTCTGTGTCCCGTGATGTACGATAAAGAAATACATGTTTGTGTAATAGATTATATAATATAAAAAATATTGTTACATATTTGAGTGCAGATCCCCCCTTACATCAGGGTCCCCAGAGCCCCCCACTTACATCAGGGTCCCCAGAGATCCCCCTTTTACATCAGGGTCCCCAGAGATCCCCCTTCTTACATCAGGGTCCCCGGAGAGCCCATTCCCTACAACAGGGTCTCCAGAGAACTTCTCCTTACAATAGGGTCCCCAGAGAGGCCTCCCGAGTGGAGAGGGTGGGTGTATGCTGCTCTCCCCCTCCGCGCGCCACGTCCCCCTCCGTCTGTGTCCCCTTCCATGATGCTGTTCTCCCCCTGAGTGATTCTACTGTCCGCGCTCAGTGTCCCCCTCCGTGATCCTTCTGGCCTCATCCATGCTCTGTGTCCCGATGCCTGTGTCCTCCGCTCTGTGTCCCGATGCCTGTGTCCTCCGCTCGGTGTCCCGATGCCTGTGTCCTCCGCTCGGTCTCCCGAAGCCTGTGTCCTCCGCTCGGTCTCCCGATGCCTGTGTCCTCCGCTCGGTCTCCCGATGCCTGTGTCCTCCGCTCGGTCTCCCGATGCCTGTGTCCTCCGCTCGGTGTCCCGATGCCTGTGTCCTCCGCTCGGTGTAACGATGCCTGTGTCCTCCGCTCGGTGTCCCGAAGCCTGTGTCCTCCGCTCGGTGTCCCGAAGCCTGTGTCCTCCGCTCGGTGTCCCGAAGCCTGTGTCCTCCGCTCGGTGTCCCGATGCCTGTGACCTCCGCTCGGTGTCCCGATGCCTGTGTCCTCCGCTCGGTGTCCCGATGCCTGTGTCCTCCGCTCGGTGTTCAGATGCCTGTGTCCTCCGCTCGGTGTCCCGATGCCTGTGTCCTCCGCTCGGTGTCCCGATGCCTGTGTCCTCCATACTGTGTCCCCATCTGTGATGCTGCGGTCGGCGCTCTGTGTCCCCCTCCATGCTGCATGTCCCCTGTCCCCCCTCCTGCTGCTGTCCCCCTCTGCGCTCTGTTTCTCCTCCATGTCCTCCTCCACTCCCTCTGTCCTCGTCAGGATGGAGAGCGGAGGTAGGAGCCACTAAATCCGGCTCCTACCTGTTCTGAATGAACAGAATCAGTGATCACTGACTCTGTCCATTCATATAACTGAAACATCATAACCTGTGATTACGATGCTTCAGTTTATGAATGGAGAGGAGCCTCTGTCTCCTGTCCATTCATTTTAGCTGAGACTGCAGAGAAAGGGACTGGGGAATCTGTGTCCTTAGTCCCTTTTTCTGTCTCAAAGGTGAGATGTCAGGGGTCTGTTAAGATCCCTAACATCTCACCGAAGCCCCCCACAGTGCTAAAAAAATTAATGCAATACATATAAAATAAATGTAAAACATAATAAAAATAAAAAACACACTGACACCATCCACTCCCCTAAAAAAAGAAGAAAGCATCATAAAACAAAATTGCAAAAAAAAATACTGACATATGTGCCACTGTCTAATCGGTATCGGCGAGTACTTGAAAAAAAGTATTGGTACTTGTACTCGGTCTTAAAAAAGTGGTATCGGGACAACCCTACTTTACAGTAAATTTGTTTTTGTACAATTGGTTGATCTATGTAATACACAAGATGCAATGTCCAAAAGTAAGTCTCACAGATGTAGTATTTCCATACTCAGAAGGATTAGCAGAATGTGTTTTGGGGTGTAATACTAAATATGCCTATGTTGTGTGTTAGATACATCTTATTAAATTGGCAGACTCTCAATGACAACAAAAATGTATTTAATGTTTTAATTTTCCAAAAAATGTGACAGAACAATTACAACAAATCCACTATACCTCTTACTAAATACCTTGGAATGACTACTTTCCAAAAAGGGGTAATTTGAGAGGCATTTGTTGTGTCCTAAAATTTTATGGCCTCATGAAATGAGATAGGCAGTCAGTATTGATCAATTTTCAAATATACTGTATATCATAGTGTGTAGACGCTATAACTTCCACACAGACTAAATATTATATAATGATTTTGAGTAATTTTTTTTTTACCCAAAAAAGTAGCAGAACACAATTTATTTTTCCAAATGTTTGAATTTTTTTTGCTTACATAGCAAAAAAAAAAAAAAAGGAAAAAAGAAAAACCCAGTTGTGATTAACCCCTTTTGTGCATAAGGGTAAAATAAATGTCAATGCCGGAGCACAATTTTGCAACTTTGACATTTGTTAGTAAAACCGTACATATCATCGCAACTTTGTGCATCCAGGTGTATTATACCTTGTTTATTTAAGGACAAATCAGGCTTTGATTAGGTGGTAAATGGTAATGGATATTTCCCAATTTTTTTTTTAATTATCAAAGGAAAATTGGCCCAAAATAGTAAAAATGTAGCTGTATATTTCTTGTTACTACCATAACACCAAAGAACAACCCAAAATAAATTCTGCTCCCGACAATCAGAGTGATACCACATATGTGTATGTCATTTGTACCCGCAGTATTATTATTATTTCAGGTACTTGTATAGTGCCGTCAATTTACACAGCGCTTTACATACATTGTACATTCACATCAGTCTCTACCCTCAAGGAGCTTACAACCTAAGGTTCCTAACACACATCCATACATATACTAGGGCCAATTTTAGACAGGAGCCAATTAACTTACCAGCATGTCTTTGGAGTGTAGGAGGAAACCCACGCAGGCACAAAGAGAACATGCAAACTCCAGGAAGATGGTGTCATGGTCAGGATTCGAACCAGCAACCCTTTTTTGCTTCTAGTTGAAAGCGCTAAACAACTACACCACTGTACAGCCCACAAACAATAGTGTGCACATTGCTTTTTTTTTATCCTACCTAAAACACACTAAAACCCAAACAATATTCCCGGCACTGGCCTAGATCAAACCGTGATCTAGATGTTTTTCTTTTATTATTATTTTTGCAAAGAGAGAGAAATGTACAATGTACAGTATATTTTCTCTCCATTCACAGAGAGAGAAACACAGGAGCGAGCTTCACAGTGACTGATCACTGCGTTAGCCAATCAGAGGCTATCACAGTGATCAGGTGACCCTGAATCAGGAGTTTTTAAGATCAGGACCCGGGATGCTCAGTGCGACCCCAGGGGGCTGTGCTGGGAGCGTGCTGTGTGGCGCACTCCCAGCAGAAAGACAGATATGCAGCCTCACGGAAACAAAGCCCAGTCCAGCGAGACCCCACATCTGCGTACTGTCAATGTCAAGGAGATAAATACCAACAAAAGAAAGCTCTATCTGTCTCAAAAAATTGTTAAAAAAAATATTTGGGTACAGTGTTGCATGACTGTGTAATTGTCATTCAAAGTGTGAAAATTGGCTGGGGCAGGAAGGGGGTGAAAGTGTCCAGTATTAAAGTGGTTAAAAGGATATACAGCAGCATTGGGGGGAGTTCTCAAACGAAGAATAGATGCAAGAGATCGAAAGGGTCTTGGAACCTTTATTTTTTTTTAAAACAAACATGCATGGCAATGTTTATATTGTATCCAAAAACTGATAATCTGTAGGTATATCCACCATGGTAGATCATTAATGTTTGCCATATTCTGGATGTCATGTTAAGGGAGGAACAAGCCTGGTTTTAAAATGTGGCCGGCAAAGGGTGGGGATTAATTTCTCCAATAACACATAAATTCACAATAGTTTCCATGAGAAATGTCTGAGTTTTCAATCGGCAAAATCAGAGGACTTTACTGTGTTGGAAAAGTGGGAGAGTTGTGACATTCCTGGCTGGGCAGGTCTGCTCTGTGTGTCATCCCTTCTGTTTGTGCACCTTTTTCTTCCACACTTTTCCCTTCCACATAACTTTATATTAATGTGCTTTGATACAGCACTTTGGGAACATCCAACTTTTTTTTCAATTATCTTTTGAGGCTTTCCCTCTTTATGGAGGGTGTCAATGATGGTTTTCTGCACAACTGTCAGGTCAGCAGTCTTTTCCATGATTGTAATATCTACTGAACCAGACTGAGAGACCATTAAAAGGCTCAGAAACCCTTTGCAGGTGTGACACTTTGAGCCTAGCATATTGCACCTTTTCACAATATTCTAATTTTATCAAATTGTGGATTTGGAGTTTTCATGAGCTGTAATCCATAATCCTCACAATTATGACAAATCACGACTTGAACTAACTTGAGTGAGTGATAAACTTATATAGCGCTGCACATGCAAACTGAATCGCCTCTGGGCGCTTGTTTGACCATTTCTCCATTGATCTCAGAAGAGATGGGTTTTGATCTTTCTCCTAAAGGCCAAGTGATTCTCCTCCAACCGAATAGAGGTTGGTAAAGTGTTCCAAAGTCAAGGGCCTTGGACCGCAAATCTCCTTTCTCCTTTGGACTTGTATCTTGTTTTCGGGATTTGGAGTAGATTTTGGTTGGAGGATCGCAACGTGCGACTGGGGTTGTATGCCTTTAATTTTTCGCACAAATACTTGGGTGCATTACCCAAGATATATTTGTGCGTCAGGCAGAGTGCTTTGAAGGTGATTCTATCTTTCACTGGGAGCCAGTGGAGGCTTCTCAGTGATGGGAGATTGATTCCCCAGTCACAAGTCGCGCAGCAGTATTCTGAACGACTTGCAGGCGAGTGATTTGGTACTTTTGGAGTCCGAGGTACAGGGCATTTGCATAGTCAATTCTGGAGTTGACAATTGTTCCCACCACGACTGCTATGTCTTCTTTAGGGATAAATGGAATAAGTCTGCATAGTAGGCGCAGCAGATGGTGCGATCCGCTGACTACTGACCCTATTTGTGCATCCACCATAATCAGGTTGCATTAGTGAAATAAATGAAATTTTGCACGGTATTCAATTTTTTTAAGTTTCACCTGTATATTGCTAAACCTCTCCATTTTAAACTTAAAATTTTAAGATTTGCATATGGAAATGTGAACTTTTGAGCTGGTGTACAGGGATTAATAGAAAAATGGGAAATAACTTTAGCAGGTGTTGGTGAATACAAATAAGAATATTTGCTTGCAGTTTTCCTAAGACATTATCATTGATTTCTACAGAAGGAATAATTACCTGATATGGATCCCTTAGGTTTGAGGAAATATAACCCAAAGCCTTTGCTCGCTCTTTGTATAATCGAATAGCTTGCTCCATGGGCACTTTAAGCTTGCACCAATACTCTAACGTGCCATAATTATTGATATCATTGTTGATCCCTAAAATAAAAAGCAAGATTTGAATATTTTCCAAAGCTCAGCAAGTATCTACAGTTACAACAGTAAATGGCCTTATTGGTACTCACCAATCAATGTAGAACTAGAAAAGATTTGCCCATTTTTTTCAAGAATGTCCTGGAACTTTAGCTGACACACAGCTATTGTTTTAAATTCGGTGCCGATTGCCAAATGAACTTCCAGCCTTACAGTATTCTTTTGTATATACTGTAGGAAAAAATCATCTACTTGTACTAGATACTGAGAGGTGAACTCATATAAAGGCTGTAAGCCACGCACAATGGGTGTAGTTTGAAGCTCAAAGTCGTAGAAAGCATATGTGCAGAAGGTGGCAGGCTCCTGATCTTCGAAGATGTTGTCAACAACTGGAGAGAACACCAACTTTGATATGTGGATCTCAAGAAGATTGTAGCCCCTTTCTAGATGTACAGATTCATCTTCCTTAGTTATGTCTGGTGTGAATTTGAACTGCTTTGTGCCATATGCAATGTCTTTTAACTGGACTTCATTGCAAAAATAAAATAAAAAAATGAATATAGAAACAAAAATGAATCAGGTGTTTAGGATGCATTTAAATATGTAATAAACATAGAAACAAACATATATATTTGTAAACCTTTATATATATATATATATATATATATATATATATATATATATATATATATATATATATATATATATATATATATATATATATATATACATATACATATACACACACACACACACACACACACACACGATAGTATATCCCATATAGCCTACTGGTTAAAGTGACCGTATGACAAGGAATCTGTTTGAACATAACAATCTAACCCTTGGATGATCTTACCTATCCACTACTCTTTTGTTACGGAATACCCTGTAGCTACCCATTAGGCAATATTTGCACTAAACCACTGCTATTATTCTCTATCAGCAGAGTTGAATCCTTCCTATCACAGTTTTTTTTTTTTAAATAACAAACATGTTACACTTACCTGCTCTATGCAGTGGTTTTGCACAAAGTAGCACCAATCCTCCTATTCTTGGGCCCCTCACTGGCGCTCCTGGTCCCTCCCTCCAGTTGTGTGCCCCCATAGCAAGCGGCTTGCTATGGGAGCACCTGAGCAGGCTTGATCCTGGGCCGCTGCTCTGTGTAGATCTCTTCCTCGTCATTGGTTCCTGCTGCTGTCTCAGCCAATGAGGAGGAGGAGACCCGGGCCAGCCGCTGTTTTTGTGCACATCGCTGGATCAAGATGGGGCTCAGATTCATATTGGGGGGCTGCTACACACAGAAGGTTTTTTACCTTCATGCATTTATGCAGTTTGAGCCTTTAAAACCACTTTAAGCCCCCTCAATGGTTAGTGAGCTCAGCAACCTGCCATATTAAAGCACCAACAGGAAGGCCTTTGAGGTAATCAAGGTTCTGCAGGAAATCCATATAAAATTGCTACTTCTAAACCTTGATCTATTGTTCATTCTGAATGAGTTTGTCATCAAATGCTTTGTTTGAATTGCCTAGGTTTGAGACCATTTTTACCATTTAGATGTGTGAACATAAAAATAAACATGTAATAGCAATATTAACACATTATAAAAAAAAAAAAAAGTGTATATATTTCTCTTAAAGCGGTAATAAACCGCAATTGTTGAAAAAAAATTCAAATAAATTCCCTGCAAGGCAATGTCATAATGTGCTATTTTGCATCACATACAAGCCCATTATGAGAGACTTATCTTCGCACTGTCACCGAGAGAGGGCTGACATCTTCCCCCGGTCTTCCTTTTCGGGTTTGTGTCCTCTGGCTTAATGAATGGCCGGGGGCACGATGACATCACTCCCACTGTATGCCGGACCTTCAGAGCGCATGCACCGTTAACATCACCAGCTGCGTGCACTCTGAATATCTCCTAAACTGTGCACGTTTAGGAGACATTCACAGTACCTACAGGTAAGCCTTACTAAAGGATTGCCTGTTGATACAAGTGGTAGTACAGAGTTTCCTACCACTTTAAAAAAATAAAAATACCTTCAAGTTTGCGAATACGAGCTGCTCTAACATCAAGCAAGTGGCCATATTGCTCCAACTTTACATCATAATCACGACGTACACTCTCCATCCTCTGGGTAACAGCCTCAACTTCATCCTGTGAATAAAATATCTGTTAGATTAAGGAAGAAATGTTTGCTGTAATCATCTCTAATGTCTCGGATCAAGCAGAAGAATTGTAGTGTGGCTAGATTTACAAATCTTGTTTCCTTGAGTATACAAATAATGCTGTCTTGTAAAAATTACACAGACATTTGTTTAGTTACCTGGTAATCTTTGTTGATTTTATGCTGCATTATCAGCATGTTTCTAGTTTTCTCAAGTTCCTGCACAGTTTCCACATGGTTTGCCTGTAATTCTCTTAAAGACTTTTCAAGGTCCTTCCCCATGTCATCCTCAACTTTCTCCAAAAATTTGACCTCTCCATTCTTCAGTTGCTTCCGTGTCTACAAAAAGGTTTTAATTTAGTTTAAAACGGTACAGTGCTTTCAGGGTATTTTCTCCTATACCTTTACATGTGAATTATGAAATTAATAAAAAAATCCCTTTTATTGTGCAAGGGTTAAAAACCAACAAGGTCAACTTTGGATTCTGGAAAATGTAACACTTAATAATTCACAAAGCAGAAAAGATGTTGATGATTAACAAACTCATTTCTAATGCCAACTAATTATGACTTTATTACGAGTATATTCTGGACTGTGCTATTGTCCCGATCTGTTTGTAATTGTTATAGTGCCAAATTTAAGTCTGAGCCACATGTTTCATAAGGCTTTTTTCAAGCCACAACCAATTATATTGACAAACTGCACATGCCAATTACAGGGAGTTCCATGGCTGATGAGCAAATCTCAGCAGGAGACAGAGAACCTGCATACTGAAAACATCACAAAGATATGGAACAGATACTGAATCTGAGTTGCACACAGCAGTTTTTGTGCGGTCTTCCACTTATACGACGTGGAATTGTTTTTAGGGACACAACACATTCATATTGATAAAAAAAAAAAGTGCTCTCAGAGGCAGCATCTGTAACAACTTACTTATCAGAAAAAACAGTTCCATATTACCTCATAAACTTGCTTTATAGATTTTCAACCAAGTGGAGTAGGGTATGTGGCTCTAAGGATACACATGGCTGCCTAGGCATTTAAAAAGATACTCAAGACCATCAAGGTGCAGCTTGAGCATAGCATCTTTAAATTCAACTCTAACCTTCTGGCAAACTCAAAACAACACCCAAGTGCTGTTAACAGAATGTATTATGTATTTTTTACCAAAAGTTTTTTGACTTATGAAGTTCCTAATTGGCCCTGGATCTTGTCTGGAAAATTCAGCTAATCAAATAGCCTACCAGGTCTGCAGACAGCCAGAAGTTTCCTCCTCTCTGCTGCTTTAGGCTGACAGGAGTAGTGTCAGCAGCATCACTATTCTTCTCAGCTAGAAGCCTGAAGCCGGAGCTGGAGAGGAGGCAAAGCACCGGGAGATTCCTCCTCACCTATGCAGGAAACCAGGGAGGCAATCTACTGCAACTTCTGACAGGTTACAGGTTAATGACTCATGAAAGAAATACTGCTGGCACAATACAAATCTGAATACAAGGCATCACAACAAACAAAAGGCAGCAGAAAGCTGAATGAAGATGGTGTCTGAGGTAAGTGCTTTGTAAGGACCGTAGATAGCTTAGAGGTGATGGGCGGAGTGCTAGATGTAGTAAAGATGCTGCAAATTAAAGGGCGACCATATGATACATAATTTAATCTACTACCGGCCTACCTCTATAAAACCACAATGCAATGGTGCACATAATAGTGCACCATAGCCATAAATGGGCCAAATATGCCTCCATTCAGCACAGCATTATGCTTAGTCTCCTCTCCCCTTGTCACGCATACCACCCTGCATTAAAACCTAATTATTTAAAGTCAGTAGATATGTCCCTTGTACTGCTGACTCCTCTAATAGTTGAAATCCCCCTCCATTGTGGCAGGGGTCAATGGAGCCAACTGAGCTGTGATAGGTACTCATCAAGAGTGCTTGATTATACCTGTCTTTTCTGCCCATCTCTATACAAGCTGTACTATAGCTTCTATGAATGACATGTCATCTATGAATGGAGGAGGCAGACCCTTTACTTATCGGTCGGTCAAAGATCATATTTCATTTATAATGGGTATGAAGTTGGAGAAAGTTGGCAACCTTGCAAAGCTGGGCAAAAGAGGCTTGGTATCAGCTTTTGAGATGAGTTGTCTTATTCACCCGGCAATAGTAGATTTTCAAGCAAGATGTCCTTTGCAAAGTCCTGACAACAAAACAAAGTTTATTCTTCTTATTAAAGCTGTGGCTTTTAAAATAAACTATGATAGCTCAGACAATGCCCAGACAATAAAGAGCCCTTTATTTGGGGTGCCAAGGAGCAGGCATAAAGAGAAAAGGACTATGTCTTCAAAAAAGGTGGAAGGTAGACAACACCTTAAGCAAAAAAAGAAAAAAAGACTACTTTGTCTTTGTAAAGGTCAGGAGAGAGCCTCTAGTTGAGACACATGTCTTACATATGTGATAGGCCACTTTACAGGGGGGGTAGAGGCCCAGAATGCTCAGACAATCTCACTGATGGATGTCTTTTTGATCTTAAGATCCAAGCAGGAGATCTTAGAGATTAAGGAATTTGTTTTCGGGAAGAAAGACTTTGGCTTGGGCTATGTCCAGAATAAGGTCTAAATATTCTAGGCTAAGGGAGGGTTGGAGAGAAGACTTTTGAAAGTTGAGTACCCAATTTAAAAACCTAAAGCATCGGATGACCAATGATGAGTGTGTCAAGTACTCCACCAAATAAATGTCCTCCTGGACATACAGTATGTGTGAGGCGATATTTGAAAGCAGCTTCCCCTGACCAAGTTTTAGCAATACGATTCTGTACTGTATAGAAATGAAAGCCATTTGGGAGATCTGCACCATGACTAGGGCAGCAACACAAAACAGTAAGACAGAGGGCAATATCTGCAAGTCCTTTGCCAAGGTTCGATCCTGGAAGATAGGATCCTGCCGGTTGTCCATTGCCCTAGTCCAATTAGGTGAGGCAAATAGAAATAACAGCAAAAGCCAATGGCAGAGCTGGGTCTGCAAGGTTAAAGGATAAGTTCACCTGTGGAATATGTTACATATTCCACCCATATTTAGGGTGGAACATAAAGCATGTTCCTGTCTTCTCTCCCCATGATCCCCCCTCCCTGTGACAGTGGGTGCAGGGGATCTTCTCCCTGAACCCACTGATCCCCTGCACCCACTGTCACAATCAAAAAAAAGAAAACGGCTCGAGAGCTCAGCCCCATAAATTCTGGCAGCTGGTGCGAGGATAAGTTCTGTGAATGAATAAATGACCTACAAGCAACGTCGGCCTTTGTGGCTGAATGCTTATAGTTCTTGATGAACTGCAAGGGCACTGATGAGCACTCTCGTAGTCCATTAGTTAAAACATGATGCTGTGAAATATTATTTGTTCCAGGATACCTGTATCATCTTGGATTTATTATACTTCGCAAATACCCATAATTATTTTTGGGTTGATTTCCTTTATTGGGATTTTTTTACATACATCGTTAATAATACATGTAGTAATTCGGCAGATGTTCCAACCGGAGCATAAGGTCAATTCAACTTGTGTAACATATTTAGAACAAGTAGCAAATTAGTCAAGTTCAAACTAGGTAGTAGGGATAAGTTACACCTGAAGGTATTAATGGAAATGGCTCCAGAAGGGGTATAGGAGTTAGCGGGGGGAACCAGCTTATCAATCAAAACACAGTAAAACATGGTCAAGTTCTTTCTTTCTACCATTTTCTCCATCTCATAGTGTAGTTTTCCACTGTCTAGTGATATTTAGCTTTGCTGCAACTAACAGATGCATTACTACTCTTGATCTGGGCAGAAATATTTCTATACCTAAGTGGAGTAGGGCTAATTCCAGAGAGGGTTTCGAAGGTATTTGTGATATAGATGAGATTAGGGAGACGATTTGTCTCCAGAAGGAGCTGAGGGATCTGCAAAATCAAAGAAGGTGTGTTATAGTACCCACACTGCCTCAAACCCTCCAACAGGTGTTAGGCGAGTTTGGGTATATTTTTGATAACCTGCGGGGTGTTAAATACCACCTATGCACAGTTTTATGATAGTTTTCCCAGTGGTTACAGCAGTGGGATGCTGCATGGGTGGTTTTGAAAGCCTTTTGCCACATAGTGGGTGTCGTCTTAACATTTAGTTCTGCTTCCCATTTTGAAAGGGTGGTTATTTGGGAGTATGGTCTTTGAACATTTAGAGCCTTGTACAATGTGGAGATACCAGGTTTTGGATATGTGGGTTGGGAGTAAAATATGTGGAATGCTGTAGGTATAAGGACTGTAGAAGGGAGTTTAGAGGTTTTAAGGTAGTGGCTTATAATTGTAGGTCTCAGAGATAGGTAGGCTGAATTGGTTTTGGAGGGCACTAAATGTTTTTATTGATTGCTGGGATCTGAGGTCGCTTAAGGAATTGATCCCATATGTATGCCAGTGGTTGATTTTAAAACTTGAAATTAAGCTAACACTCTGATACGGATGGGGTAGGCGTGTAATGGTTGGTTAGGAGTGGTAGTAAGGGTATGTTTTTTCCAGGCCAAAAGTGACGCTCTGACTGCCGGGGAGAGGGGTACCATAGGTGGAGAGGATCCTGCCGCAATGAGAAGGAGGGTATCTAGTAGTTTATTAGTAGTAAGGTGGAAAGATTTCATATTTGACCAAGTTTTGTTGGGGGAAGGATGCCACCAATAGGACATTTGGTCTAGGATAGCTGCATAGTAATAGGTACCTATGTTGGGTAGCCCAACTCTACCATTTGTTGTGGCGTCTCGTTAGTATATGGTAAGCAGATCTTAGTGGTTTGTTATCCCATACAAATCTTGTGATTTGTCTTTGTATTGAGGAGAGAAAGGCATGAGGGATCAGTAGTACTACTGTCCAGAAGAGGTATACAAATTTGGGTAGGATGATCATCTTGAAAGAGGCTGTCATGTACCAAGTGTGACCAGAACTGTGTGGCTAGCAGCAGAGGAACACCAAACACATATAAGTGAAAATATAATGATTTATTTAGGTAAGTGAAAAATATAAATACAACCATCTCCAATATGACACAGTGCAACAAACCAACCAACAGACAGAGACCCACAAATAACAACAGACAAATATGTACAATAAATGGGAAATGCCAGAATCATAAACAATAGCCAGGCCAGGGTCATACACAGCAGATCTGCAGATGGACAAAGGGATATTCCAGAAACATAAACGTTAGCCAGGCCAAGGTCATACACAGGGAGATCAGCAGATGGGGTAAGGAACACAGGACAGGGAGAGGATGGATGGTCAGGACAGGGAGAGGATGGATGGTCAGGACAGGGAGGCAGATTTCAGGAACAGGTTGGGATAATCAGGCAGCAGGTACAGATCAGGGCACAAGGACGATACCAGGCCAAGTTATGTTTGCATTTGTCGGGTATTTATAGGAATTCCTTGAATTGGCCTCAAGTCACACCTGAGCGCAAAATGTGCTGTCTGTCCCACACTGCCAGGATCCATCCGCTGGTGGACGGCAGTACTGCAGCCCAAGGATGACATAACACCAGCAGGGAGAAGTTCCCCTGACAGTTCAAAACTGCCAGGACACACCTGCTGGTGGACCTCAGTACTGCATGCCAAATGATAGATATTGCCAGCAGATGGAACCTTTCCAGACAGAGGCTATTCTACCCATTTTGGTTAGACCAGAAACTCTGAGATGTTTAAGTAATTGAGGAAGTTGTTTTTGAAAAGTTATGCAATTCAGATCATAAAGTTGGGTTGCGGGATTAGGACAATTTAATCTCTAGGTATGAGATATCTTGGTCAGCCCAAGTATAAGGGAGGTTCTTTTTTAAAAGAGATTCTTGCTTGTCAGAGAGGTTTAGCGGGAGGATTAGGGATTTGTTGGAGTTCAGTTTGTAAAGGGATACTGAGCTAAATTGGTGGAGAATTTCCTGAATCGCCTGAAGGGATTGATCTGGGTTGGAGATCATAAGAATAATGTCATCCGCAAAGAGACTAATTTTATGGTCTATACCATTACATGAAATTCCAGAAATACGTTGGTCTTTTCTAATTTTAGGTGCTAGGGGATCCATTAGGAGGGCAAAAATGATAGCGGATAGAGGACAACCCTGGCGGGCGCCATTGGATATCTCGAAGGGTTTGGATAAAGATCCTCCAGTCAGTCAGCACTCTAGCAGAGGGGTTGGAATATAGAGAAAGCATTGCATCTTGGAACCATCCATGTATGCAGAATTTAGAGAGCACTGCTTTCAAAAATCCCCAGTGCACTCTGTCAAACACCTTCTCTGCATCTAGTGATAGAAGCAGAGAAGGCGTTTGTGTTTGGTTGGTCTGGTGGATTTGATTAGTCGCATCAGGAGCTTGTCTATCGGGTACAAACCCGACTTGATCTGGGTGGACCAAGATTGGGAGGAGGGGCATAAATCTGGATGCTACCACTTTGGCATACAACTTAACGTCAGTGTTAAGGAGAAATACAGGTCTGTAATTAGCTGTGGAGGAAGGGTCCTTGTCGGGCTTAGGGATAGTAGTAATGATCGAACGTAACATATCTAGTGGAAACGAGCCAGTGGAGGCATTCTAATTGAAGAGAGTAGTGAGATGTGGGGAGAGGATGTTGGTAAATAGTTTGAAGTATTCATTGACAAAACTGTCTTCCCCGGGAGATTTATTGGTGGGAAGGGTTTTAATCGCTTTTATAATTTCATCGATTGTGAAGGCTTGCATAGTTGAAGAAGTTGGTCAGGGGTGATGGCTGGGAGGTCAGCTGATGACAGGAATTTTTGGATAAGGAGTTCTGTTGGTTGTGGGGTGGTGGGGTCATTAGCTAGATTATAGAGGGAGAAATAGTAGTCACTTGGGGATTGGTTAGTAAGCATTTAGTAGTAGGGTGGTAAAGGAAAGCAATTTTACATTTGGTTCTTTGAGCCTTAACTTGGCGGTCAAGTAGTGAGCTGGCCTTGTTACCCAACGCATAGAAGTTGGCTTTGCTAATTTTTTATTTTTTTTTGCTTACAAACAGTTTTATTAAGGCAAGTCAGACAGTTTACATGGAAAATATATAACTTGTACATTAATCAGCAATGAGAGTGTTGCACAGAGCTAAAATCTGTGCAAATACAAACAGTTGTCTGTGTAAAGAGCCAATATCCAAAAGTTATGTAATGGTATATCACTCACAATGCTTAATTTTTTAAGATGTCATTGATTAACTATTTTTTAAAACAAAAAAATAAAAATAAAAACTGCTACAAGTGCAACAAGCTATATAAGAAACGCACTGCATCAATTCTTATTCTTAAAAGCAGATGCAGGAGTTACAGAGGGAACAAAGGAATATGAGGTACCGAATGTAAGACCAAGAAAACCAGAACCGGAGGAAAAACCTGAGGATCCGTGGTTTACCGGATCAGGAAGGAGAAGATCTCCAAGAGAAATTGGATAATGTATTTGGCCACATTTTGGGTAAAATAGAAAATTAAAAAAAAAAAATTGAAAAAATCCATCGGGTTAGAAAACAGGCAGAAATGGCAGTGGAAATACCCAGAGACGTGATCGCGAGATTCCATAACTTCTAAGACAAAGAACAGATCTGGCAGAGCCTTAAATCTAATAGGCCAGCTATATACAACAAGGTCAACCTACAGATATTTCCGGACCTCGCTACTGAGACTCTCTCTAGAAGGAGGATACTAAAATCCCTACTTGAACTTTTAAAATGCATAGCATTCAATACTCATGGGGTTTCCCAGCGTGTTTAATTGGGAGGAAGGAGGGTAGGTCCGCAACCTTAAGATTTCCTGAAGAGACAATAAAGTTTTGTAAAAGACTGAATAACCCATTGATAGAGATCCCTGGCTGGAGTGAACCACAAGAGAAGACATCCTACACATCTGAACAACAGACGTGGCACCTCATCTCAAGAAACAAAATAGGAAAATAAATAAATAAATAAATAAACAAACCGAATTGAAAACCATACAGGAAATTAAAGAGGGAATGGAGGGGATGGGCAGAGGGGGGGTAATGTAGGAAAGGGGAAGGATAATGGATCGAGAGTCCACTGATGTGTGAGTTGGGGGGTGAGGGGGCGGCAGGTAGTAAGCGTTAATTGGTAATCGGCGCACAATCTGGGAGTGGTAGGGGTTTGGGGGAGAACCGTAGGGCCAGATGGAGAAGAAGGGCCACGGATCTTCGGGCCTTGGGAAGGCTGTATTCCCCCAATATGAGAGGGAAAGGGGGGGGTGGGGGGAGGGTTTGGGTGGAAAGGTCAGTAATAGGTCACGGTGGGAGGGGGTGGCAGGTGGGTTGGGGGAGGGACAGGGGGTGGAAGAGGTGCGGGAGGGAGGGTGGGTACGGATTGGGGTTCTCTCCGAATTATAAGAAATAGGACACTGGATGTGGCAATGTACCAATGCCTATCAAAAACCTGTCGAAACATTAAAAGAACTACATGACCCAATTAGGATCAAACAGTAAATGGCGGGAGTGGGGAGGGCGATTACCCGGTAGATATTATGGGTACTTTAAAAATACTTTTGTATAATGTACGGGGGCTTAACACTCCCATAAAAAAAGGGGTAATAGTCTGAGAGAACTAAAATATCTCAAAGCGGATGTAGTATTATTACAAGAGACACATATCTCGCAGGATTCAAATCTTAAAATCTGCTCACACGATTACCCGCTATGGTACTATGGGGACTCCCAGACTAAACGTGCGAAGGGAGTCGCCATAGGTTTCGCCAAGGAAGTAAGATTTGTCCCGGGGGAGAGAATAGTAGACCCAGAAGGGTGCTATCTTTTGCTTAGGGGCAAAATAAACAAAGTTGACTATTCCATAGCGAATATCTATGGTCCAAACAAAAATTACATTAAATTCCTTAAGGGGGTTATTGAGATGTTTATGGACTTTAAGAAAGGCGGGGAAATCATGGCCCGGGGACATGAATCTCTGTTTGGACCCAGATGTCGATTGTACGTCACGTGTGCAGCGGGCTGGGAATGCACAATAGAAATCATTTAAAAATAAACTACATCAACATCAATTGATGGATGTTTGGAGAATACAACATCCGAAAATACGTGACTATACATTCCACTCCGCTGTACACGGGATGTACTCAAGAATCAACATATTTTTGGTGGACCATAGATCACTGGATGCAGTGACAAGTTCTGATATAGGAATAGTTACCTTGTCGGATCATGCTCCTGTATCAATTAACTTAAAAATAGAGGGAGCACAAAAGAGAAATATTATCTGGAGATTTAATGAAGATCTAATACAAGATGAAGAGGTCGCAGACAGGATTAAAAAGGAATTAGAGCTTTAAAACAAACAGCTCAGAACATATGTCAGAATCACTAGTATGGGAGGCTCACAAGGCCTAAATTAGGGGTATACTGATTGCAATAGGAACAGCGAAAAAATAAGAACACAGGAGGAAATGTGATGAGTTACATAAAACAATCTTTGTTCTTGAACAGAGCCACAAACAAACAGGCGATCATGAAGCTGAACGTATTGTTATTCTAAAAAGAGAGGAATTAAGAGATCTTGATGAACAAGAAAACAGAGCAGCTTCCCACAGATTTAAGAAAGAGAGGTACCAATGGGGTGACCTGTCGGGAAAATATCTAGCCAAAATGTTAACTACTTAAGACCTGAACCAATATGCAGCTAAAGGACCAAAGGTACTGCACTGCTTTAACTGGTAATTGCGCGGTGTTGTACCGAAACAAAATTTGCGTCCTTTTCTTCCCACAAGTAGAGATTTCTTTTGATGGTATTTGATTGCCTCTGCCATTTTAATTTTTTGCGATATAAACGGAAAAAGACCGAAAATTAAAAATATATATATATTTTCTAGTTTTTGTTATAAGAAAAATCAAATAAACTAAATTTTAGTCAAACATTTAGGCCAAAATGTATTCAGCCACATGTCTTTAGTAAAAAAAAAAAAAAAAAAAACGCAATAAACGTATATTATTGGTTTTCGCAAAAGTTATAGCGTCTATAAACTAGGGTACATTTTCTGGAATTTACACAGCTTTTAATTCATGACTGTCTATCTCATTTCTAGAGTTGCTAAAATGGCAGGGCAGTACAACCCCCCCCCCCCAAATGACCCCAAGGAAACTGCTGAGAGGCATGTTGAGTCCATTGAATATTTTTTTTTTGTCCCAAGTGATTGAATAATGACAAATTTTTATTTTTTTTAAAAAGTTGTCACTAAATGATATATTGCTCACACATGCCATGGTTATATGTGGAATTGCACCACAAAATACATTCTGCTGCTTCTCCTGAGTACGGGGATACCACATGTGTGGGACTTTTTGGGAGCCTAGCCGCATACGGGACCCCGAAAACCAAGCACTGCCTTCAAGATTTCGAAGGGCATACATTTTTGATTTCACTCCTCACGACTTATCACAGTTTCGAAGGCCATAAAATGCCAAAATAGCATAAACCCCCCCCAAATGACCCCATTTCATTTTGGAAAGTAGTTACCCCAAGCTATTTGCTGAGAGGCATAGTGAGTATTTTACAGCTCTCATTTGTTTTTAAAAATGAAGAAAGCAAATAAAAATTTTTTTTTTTTTCTTTTTTAAATTTTTAAAACTTTGTGACAAAAATCGAGATCTGCAAAATACTTACCATACCTCTCAGCAAATAGCTTGTGGTGTCTACTTTCCAAAATTGGGTCATTTGGGGGGGTTTTGTGCCATCTGGGCATTCCATGGCCTCTGAAACTGTGATAGGTAGAGATGAGTGAAATCAAAAATGTACACCCTTAGAAAGCCTGAAGGCGGTGATTGGTTTTTGGGGTCCCGTACGCGGCTAGGCTCCCAAAAAGTTTCACACATGTGGTATCCCCGTACTCAGGAGAAGCAGCAGAATGTATTTTGGGGTGCAATTCCACATGTGCCCATGGCATGTTTAAGCAATAGATCATTTAGTGACAACTTTGCGCAAAAAAATATATATTTTTCCCCGAAACTTGTATCAAAATACAAAATATTCCATGGACTCGAGATGCCTCTCAGCAAATAGCTTGGGGTGTCTACTTTCCAAAATGGGGTCATTTGGGGGGGTTTTGAATTGTCCTGGCATTTTATGCACAACATTTAGAAGCTTATGTCATACATCACCCACTCTTCTAACCACTTGAACACAAAGGGCCTGATTTACTAAGCTATGTGCGCTGCGCTGGTTCATGCATTAATTAGTACTCCGGGTGGAGGCTTAATCAGGCGCATGAACCAGCGTAGCAGCCGGCGCATTGAAACTAATATGTAAAGCCGCGCCGAACTCCCTATAGAAGTCTATGGGAGAAATCAAAAGTGTTCATTTTAAAGGCTAATCTGCAAGTTTTGTCCTAAAAAGTGTTTGGGGACCTCAGTCCTGCCCCAGGGAACATGTATCAATGATTTTTTTATTTTTTAAAACGGCCGTTTTTTCGGGAGCAGTGAAATTAATAATTCTTAAAGTGAAACAATAAAAGTGAAATATTCCTTTAAATTTCGTACCTAGGGGGGGTGTAATGTCAGCATGTGAAATAGCGCATTTTTCCCGCACTTAGAACTCCCCCTGCACAAAGTGACATTCTGAAGGAAAAAAGTCATTTAAAAATTCACACGCGGCTATAATGAATTGTCGGCTCTGACAATTCTAAAGGGATTCATTCATAAAACAAACAAAAAAATGTGTAGGGGTTCCCCCAAATTAAATTACCAGGCCCTTCAGGTCTGGAATGGATATTAAGGGGAACCCCGCCGTAAAAACAAAAAAAAAAAAAGACGTGCGGTTCCCGGCAAATATCCATTCCAGACCCTTCAGGTCTGGTGTGGATTTTAAGGGGAACTCCACCCCAAATTGAAAAAAAAAATGGCGTGGAGTCCCCCTAAAAATCCATACCAGACCCTTATCCGAGCACGTTGACCTGGCCGGCCGCAGAAAAGAGGGGGGGACAGAGTGCGGCCCCCCCTCTCTCCTGAACCGCACCAGGCCACATGCCCTCAACATGGGGAGGATGTCCCCATGTTGATGGGGACAAGGGTCTCATCCCCACAACCCTTGCCCGGTGGTTGTGGGGGTATGCGGGCGGGAGGTTTATCAGAATCTGGAAGACCCCTTTAACAAAGGGGACCCCCAGATCCTGACCCCCCCCCTGTGTGAAATGGTAATGGGGTACATTGTACCTCTACCATTTCACCCCAAAAAAAATGTCAAAGTGATAAAAATGACAGTAGCCGGTTTTTGACAAATCTTTTAATAAAGTCTTCTTTTCTTCTTTCCTTCGGGGTTCTTCCGCTGCTTCATTCTTCTCGTCCACATCTTGCCCGACGTCTTCTTCTATCTTCTCCGTCCGTCCTTCCGCCTTCTGGTCCCGCATCTTGCCCGTTGTCTTGTCCTGTCGCCTCCTCGTCCGCATCTTGGGTCTTCTGCGGTCTTCTTCTCGGTCCGCCGCCTTCTCGTCCCCTGCGTTTGAATTGTAATTGGCCGCCGTTTTCCCGCTCCTGGGACCCGCCCCCCTCTGACGCCACAAGTAAACTCCTTAGAAGGTCATGTGCGTCAGAGGGGGGCGGGGTCACATGAGTGTGACACGGCGGGAACTTCTTCTCCGGGCGGCGCGATTGAAATTGAATTCCCCCGCTGTGTGACGCTCTGCGACCCCGCCCCCCTCTGACGCACATGACCTTCTAAGGAGTTTACTTGTGGCGTCAGAGGGGGGCGGGTCCCAGGAGCGGGAACACGGCGGCCAATTACAATTCAAACGCAGGGGACGAGAAGGCGGCGGACCGAGAAGAAGACCGCAGAAGACCCAAGATGCGGACGAGGAGGCGACAGGACAAGACAACGGGCAAGATGCGGGACCAGAAGGCGGAAGGACGGACGGAGAAGATAGAAGAAGACGTCGGGCAAGATGTGGACGAGAAGAATGAAGCAGCGGAAGAACCCCGAAGGAAAGAAGAAAAGAAGACTTTATTAAAAGATTTGTCAAAAACCGGCTACTGTCATTTTTATCACTTTGACATTTTTTTTGGGGTGAAATGGTAGAGGTACAATGTACCCCATTACCATTTCACACAGGGGGGGGGTCAGGATCTGGGGGTCCCCTTTGTTAAAGGGGTCTTCCAGATTCTGATAAACCTCCCGCCCGCATACCCCCACAACCACCGGGCAAGGGTTGTGGGGATGAGACCCTTGTCCCCATCAACATGGGGACATCCTCCCCATGTTGAGGGCATGTGGCCTGGTGCGGTTCAGGAGAGGGGGGGGGCCGCACTCTGTCCCCCCCTCTTTTCTGCGGCCGGCCAGGTCAACGTGCTCGGATAAGGGTCTGGTGTGGATTTTTAGGGGGACTCCACGCCATTTTTTTTTTCAATTTGGGGTGGAGTTCCCCTTAAAATCCACACCAGACCTGAAGGGTCTGGAATGGATATTTGCCGGGAACCGCACGTCTTTTTTTTTGGGGGTTTTTACGGCGGGGTTCCCCTTAATATCCATTCCAGACCTGAAGGGCCTGGTAATTTAATTTGGAGGGACCCCCTTTTTTTTTTTTTTTTTTTTAATGAGCAATGCCTCTATTCTTTATAGCCATGAGTACTTTAACCACTTGCCCACCGGGTTAATTCTGGCACTTCTCTCCTTCATGTGAAAATCACAATTTTTTGGCTAGAAAATTAATCAGAACCCCCAAACATTATATATTTTTTTTTAGCAGACATCCTAGGGAATAAAATGGCAGTCATTGCAATACTTTTTGTCACACCGTATTTGCGCAGCGGTCTTACAAGCGCACTTTTTTTGGATAAAAATCACTTTTTTGAATTAAAAAATAGGACAACAATACATTTTGCCCAATTTTTTTCTATATTGTGAAAGATAATGTTACGCCGAGTAAAATGATACCCAACATGTCACGCTTAAAAATTGCGCCCGCTCGTGGCATGGCGTCAAACTTTTACCCTTTAAAAAACTCGATAGGCGACGTTTAAAAAATTCTACAGGTTGCATTTTTTGAGTTGCAGAGTAGGTCTAGGGCTAGAATTATTGCTCTCACTCTAACGATCGCGGCGATACCTCACTTGTGTGGTTTGAATACTGTTTTCATATGCGGGCGCTACTCGCGTATGCGTTTGCTTCTGTGCGCGAGCTCGTCGCGACGGGGCGCTTTAAATTTTTTTTTTGGGGTTTTCTTATTTATTTTTATTTAGTTTTATAATGTTTTACACTGAAATAAAAAAATAAAAAAAAAATGATCAGTTTTCTTCCTATTACAAGGAATGTAAACATCCCTTGTAATAGGACTAGTGTGTGACAGGTCCTCTTTATGGAGAGAGGCGGGGTCAATAAGGCTGGAAAGCATGGTATTGAAAAAAAAAAAAAAAGATCTCATGCTTTCAGCTGCAATCATGTTCGTTCACCACAGTGGTGTAGTGTATAGCACTTTGACCTAGCAGCAAAAGAGTCGTTGGTTCGAATCCCGCCCGTGACAGCATCTGCATGGAGTTTGCATGTTCTCCCTGTGCCTGCGTGGGTTTCCTCCCACAATATAAAAACACGCTGTAAATCGGATCCGGTCTAAATAAGCCCTAATATGCAGTAGTATATTAAGGTTTGGTTCTGCCCTAGGCCTGACTACATATCTGCACCTCCTAATAGAAAAATGACCAACCCCTTCCTGTCAAGGTCACACCCTGTTTTTGTATAACCCCGCCCAGTAATTTTCAGGGGACCCACACACTAGTTCTGGGGGGGCACTGGATTCCCTTAACCACTTCCATACCAGGCACTTACGCACCTTCCCGCCCAAGCCAATTTTCAGCTTTCAACACTGTCGCACTTTGAATGGCAATTGCGCGGTCATACAACACTGTACCCAAACAAAATTGGCGTCCTTTTTTCCCCACAAATAGAGCTTTCTTTTGTTGTTATTTGATCACCTCTGCGTTTTTTTTTTGCGCAACAACTAAAAAAAGACTGCAAATTTTGAAACAAAAAAACCTTTTTCTTTTTTTAGGTTAATTTTTTTGTAAATAAGTTTTTCTCTTTCAATTACGGGCACTGATATGGCGGCACTGATGGGCCCCGATGAGATGGCACTGATGGACATCGATGAGGTAGTACTGACGGCACAGATGAGGTGGCATTGATTGGCGGCGCTGCTATGCGGCACTGATGGGCACTCATAGGCGGCACTGATGGGCACTCATGGGCGGCACAGATGGGCGGCACTTATGGGTGGCACTGATGGATACTTATGGGCGGCACTTATGGGTGGCACTGATGGATACTTATGGGTGGCACAGGTGGGCACTGATAGGTGGGCACTGTGCATGGATGGGCACTGTGGGGTGGCACTGATTTTCCCAGTCAGTGCCCATTTGTGGGCACTGATTGGCATCTTTTTTCTTATTTTTTAATGCTTTTTGTTTTTTTGTTCTATATTTTTTTTGTTTTTGCACACCCTGGTGGTCCAGGGTGGGCATCCCTGGTGGTCCAGTGTGGTGATCCGAGGGGGGGCTGCGCTGATAAACAATCAGCGCGAACGCCCCCTGTCAGGAGAGCCGCCGATCGGCTCTCCTATACTGGCGTCTGTAAGACGCGAGTGAGGAAGAGCCATCGATGGCTCTTCCTGTTTACATCGTGATCAGCCGTGATTGGACACGGCTGATCACGTGGTAAAGAGTCTCCGTCTCCGTGAGAGACTCTTTACCGAGATCGGAGATGCAGGGTGTCAGACTGACACCCCGCATCACCGATCGCCGCGCTGCGTGCCCCCACAGGCGCGTGCGGCATGAAATCCTGCAGGACGTCCTGTCAGGATTGTGTAACCACTTCCCGGACGTAAATCGGCCATAGGCTGGGCGGGAAGTGGTTAATTTGCATAGTTTTTCTCTCACTTCCTGTTTGGCTATGGGGCAGGAAGTGAAGGCAAATCTCCCCAATTGGACACAGATAATACAAAATAAACTGACAGGGCCTATAACCCTCCCTCACTCTATCCAAAATGAAAGAAAATAAAACTTGTTGATTATAGTTCTTGTCAGGGGTGGACTGACCATTGAGTCACTTGGGCACTGCCCGAGGGCCCCATGCCACTAGGGGGCCCCATCCGGGTTGCCAGGCTCAGTAAAACCAGGGACAGTATGTAAAAATCTGTTTTTTTTTTAGATCTGTCCCTGATATGTCCGAAAATGACATGCTTTTAATGTGAATATCCCAAGATTTTAGCTGCCCGCCTCTGCACTACCTCCTGGCGTGGTGGTCATCTGTAAGCCAGAGGGGCCCCATAATCTTCTATTGCCCGGGGGCCCCATGAGTTGTCAGTCCGCCCCTGGTTCTAGTTTAAGCACAAATTTCATAGAGTTTTATTGAGAGCCCTAAGAAAATATAACCATGCCAATAGGCCAGGATAGAGCGTTGCTAATATGTAGGAATGTGTGTGTTAGAGCACCCCACCCAATGTTAACTAAAAAATTATTAATTTGCAAATAAGTATTATCTGCTCATTTTTTGGGGGATGTCTGCACCCCTGATAGTGACAACATTTGTGAGGTGTCTTCACCCTTTCTAATTCATTCACTTCCTGTCACATAGCCAAACAGGAAGTGAGGGTAAAACCTTACTAATATATTTTCTTGTGGACACAGAGATCAATCTAAATAGTTTCCCATTATGTAAATTGCACTCTAGCATTTTGCTGTGTACACCCCAAATTATTAGGGATCTTGGACTTTGGGGTCCATTTACTAAAGGCAAATCCACTCCTACAAGTGCAAAGCAAGGAAGAAAACAAAACAACTTTGCTTCTACAGGATTGGATGTTAAAACCATCAGTGCTTCCTCTCAGATTTTCAGCAACTATGCTTGTACTGCAGAGTGGCTTTGCCTTTACTAAACCCCAAACTAAATAATCATTTGGGGCAGGGATCCTCAAACTACGGCCCTCCAGCTGTTGTAGAACTACACATCCCATGAGGCCTTGTAATGCACTGACATTCACAGACATGACTAGGCATGATGGGAATTGTAGTTCCTGAACAACTGGAGGGCCGTAGTTTGAAGACCCATGATTTGGGGTGTACACAGCAGTGCTGGAGTGCAATTTGCTTAATGGGGACACTAGTTAGATTGACCGGTGTCCCCAAGAAATGACACTGGTAGGGTTTTAACCTCACTTCCTGTTCAGCTGTGTGACAGGAAGTGAAGCCAATTTTAAGAAAAGGGACACAAAGCTCAACACAAAAATAAAAAAACACAAAGCAGGGGTTCTAACACTCACTTGGCTTCCCTCAAACACCCACAATTTGAATAGGATTGCCTTGCGCTAGATTTAAGCACAGTGCTGTAAATCAGCACGTCAAGCCTGTCCACCAATAGCAAACCCCCCCCCCCCCCCCCCCACAGGCCATGTTTGCAGGTTTTCCTTCATCTTGCACATGTGCTTTAAAATAGTCTGGACAGCAATTCTTGATAAGAGAAATCCCCAAAACATGTCCTGTCGGGGGTACTTGAGGGCTGAGGACCACTGCAGAATAAATAAAATACTTACCAGTTTTTGTCTTTAAAGTCAGGGAGAATAAACATGGCAAACATTTCATGATTACACACCAGGAAAGAAGCTTAGACAAAAATCACACATAATTTGTTAGGCCCAAACCTAGTTCAGCTGCAGCTGTCAACATATGTAGCATGAAAAAGTAACAAAAGACAAACTTAACAATTTTAAAGTAATTTTTATTGGTCAACAAAACAAGGAAAGCAAAAAAAGACAAACAAACAAAAATACATTTCAAAATACTAATTAACCATAGCTTTACACATTTTTCATAAAATAAGGCCACATAGACAAATACATCAAAGTGAACATTATTTAAAAATAAACCAAAACCATTGGCAAAATAAAACAAAACCCATGCAACAAACCACATTTGTGTTTAGCAACAGCATTTCTGCCAGCCTGCCCCTTCTGAGGGCAGCTGAGGACTGATCGATCCAAGCTTTTTATAACAGTGCTAGTAATGAAGCAATTGAAATCACATGAACAAATTGCAGTCTCTAGTTTGGGTGAGCTTGTAATTGGGCACACCTGCAATTAACCCAAACCACGCTCTATGAGCATCCAATGAGTGTTTTTCACCTTTTAAAAAGAAAGGATATTTTTTTTCTAAGTGTTTGAGCATGCTCAGTTCATCACACATGTAGGAACCAAGCTGCAATGGAATGAGAGCTTTTTTTTTTTGTTTCCCCTGATCTGATGCTTTCCAGCCTGAAGGGGAGGTGTTAAAGACAGAAGTAAACACGCACATTTAATAATCTATTTGTGTGAAAAAAAAGGTTGCCAATTTTGTTTGGGAGCCACGTCGCACGACTGCGCAATTGTCAGTTAAAGCGACGCCGCGCCGAATCACAAAAACTTGCCCGGTCATTGACCAGAAATATGGTCCGGGCTCAAGTGGTTAAAAATTAACAAAACACAAAAGTGAGCCCAATTTTTGGGGATAATGTGAAAGATGATGTTACACTGAGTAAATAGATACCTTACATGTCACGCTTTACTATTGGAAACACTCCTGCAATGGGGCCAAAATGAATTCCGTGAATATCCCCATAGGCGACCTTTTATTTTTTTTTCCAGGTTACCAGTTTATAGTTACAAAGAAAGTCTAGTGGTAAAAGTATTGCTCTCGCTCTAACGCACGCGTCAATACCTCACATGTGTGGTTTGAACGATGTTTATATATGTGGGCGGGACTTGCATAAGTCCCGCCCACATATGTAAAAATTATTTTTACTTTTTGCTATAATAAATATCCCCAAAAATATATATTCAAAAAACTAAAAAACCCCTCAGTTTAGGCCGATACGTATTCTACATCTTTTTGGTTCCAAAAAATCGCAAATAGCGTTTAGTGTTTGGTTTTTGCAAAAGGTATAGCGTCTACAAATTTTTTTTTTTTGTTGTTTTAACTAGTTATTGGGGCGATCAGCGATTTTTATCGGTACTGCGACATTATGGCGGACACATCGAACACTTTTTTGGAACCATTGGCATTTTTCTAGCAATCAGTGCTGTAAAAAATGCATTGCTTACTCAAAAAATGCCACTGGCAGGGAAGGGGTTAACACTAGGTGCGAGGGAGGGGTTAAATATGTTCCCTGGGTGTGTTCTAACTGTAGGGGGGGGGGGATGGGACTGACATGTGTAAATGACAGATCGCTGTTCATGAAGGGGAACTCCAGACCCCCCCCAAAAAAAATAAGGTGGGTTCCCTCCAGGTGCATACCAGGCTCTTAGGCTTGGTCTGGAACATAAGGGGTTAAACCGGGGCCCAAAAAAATAGCGTGCCCCCCCCCAAGATCCAAACCAAGCCCTTATCCCAGGCACGCAGTCTGGTCAGACAGGAATGGGGGTGGGGACGAGCGAGCGCCCCCCTCCCTCCTGAGCCATACCAGACCACATGCCCTCAACATGGGGGAGTGTGTGCTGTGGGGGAGGGGGGCACTGCCCCCCCACCCCAAAGCACTCTTGCCCCCATGTCGATAGGGACAAGAGCCTCTTCCCGACAACCCTGGCCGTTGGTTGTCGGGGTATGCGGGCGGAGAGCTTATCAGAATCTGAGAGACCCCTTTAATAAAGGGGTCCCCAGATTCCGGCCCCCCACCCTATGTGAATGAGTATGGGGTACATCGTACCTCTACCCATTCACATGGGGGAAATGTAAAGTAAAAAAAACACACCACACAGAATAAAATATTTTATTAATCTGCTCCGGAGCCCCCCCTTTCTTCTTTAGCTCTCTTAGAAGGGGGGGTTTCTTCTCTCCCGATCTTCCGCCGGGACCCTGGGCTTCGGTGATTGCTGCCGGGGGAGGGCGCCATCCCTCGGTCCTCTCCGGAGCCTTCCGCCGGATGCCCCCACCCCATTTAAGCTCTTTTTCATTAGGGAGGGGCATCCGGACTTCGGGGTCTTCTGCCGGGGGATGGCGCCTATCCCCCGGTCTTTCCGGTGCCTTCCGCCAGGGTTCCGGTCTTCCTGGTCTTCTGCCGGGGGTGCGCCAACTCCCCGGTCTTTTCTCTTCTGTCTTCTCTGCTCCCTCTTCTGCCTGGCTCCCCCGCGGAGCCAGGGCTTTCTTCCGTCTTCTTTCTTCTCTCTTCCTTCTTCTGCCTGTCTCCTCCGGGAGCACAGGGCTTGTCTCCGCTGTCTTCTCCCTTCTCTTCCATTCGATGTTGACACGACGAGGTTCCGCGCTGACATGCCGTGTCAGCGGCGGGCATGGACTTATATAGGGCAATGCCACCATGTGACCTCAACCCATGTGACATCACATTCCCTGGGCATGATGGGAATGTGATGTCACATGGGTTGAGGTCACATGGTGGCATTACCCTATATAAGTCCATGCCCGCCGCTGACACGGCATGTCAGCGCGGAACCTCGTCGTGTCAACATCGAATGGAAGAGAAGGGAGAAGACAGCGGAGACAAGCCCTGTGCTCCCGGAGGAGACAGGCAGAAGAAGGAAGAGAGAAGACGGAAGAAAGCCCTGGCTCCGCGGGGGAGCCAGGCAGAAGAGGGAGCAGAGAAGACAGAAGAGAAAAGACCGGGGAGTTGGCGCACCCCCGGCAGAAGACCAGGAAGACCGGAACCCTGGCGGAAGGCACCGGAAAGACCGGGGGATAGGCGCCATCCCCCGGCAGAAGACCCCGAAGTCCGGATGCCCCTCCCTAATGAAAAAGAGCTTAAATGGGGTGGGGGCATCCGGCGGAAGGCTCCGGAGAGGACCGAGGGATGGCGCCCTCCCCCGGCAGAAATCACCGAAGCCCAGGGTCCCGGCTGAAGATCGGGAGAGAAGAAACCCCCCCTTCTAAGAGAGCTAAAGAAGAAAGGGGGGGCTCCGGAGCAGATTAATAAAATATTTTATTCTGTGTGGTGTTTTTTTTTTACTTTACATTTCCCCCATGTGAATGGGTAGAGGTACGATGTACCCCATACTCATTCACATAGGGTGGGGGGCCGGCATCTGGGGGCCCCCTTATTAAAGGGAGCTCGCAGATTCCGATTAGCCCCGCCCGCATACCCCGACAACCAATGGCAAGGGTTGTCGGGAAGAGGCTCTTGTCCCTATCGACATGGGGGCAAGAGTGCTGTGGGGTGGGGGGGCAGTGCCCCCCTCCCCCACAGCACACACTCCCCCATGTTGAGGGCATGCGGTCTGGTACGGCTCAGGAGGGGGGGGGCCGCTCGCTCGTCCCCTCCCCCATTCCTGTCCGGGCCAGACTGCATGCTTGGGATGAGGGCTTGGTTTGGATCTGGGGGGGACCCCCGCGCCGAATCGGCGCGTGTTTAACCCCTCACGTTCCGGACCAAGCCTAAGAGCCTAATGTAGCCCTGAAGGGGGACCCGCGCCGATTTCAAGTTTGAAATTTGGCGCCGAGTTCCCCTTCAGGGCTGAAAACAGCTCGGAGATTCCCGTGCGCCGCGTCACGCAGCGCATTCACGGGTACGCCGCTTGGTATTTACCAAGATTTTCACGGCGTACTGACAAGGCGCACGGGAATCCCTGACTTTTCTCTCTGCGCATGCCCAGTATGCAAATGAACCTCCCGAGGTTCAGGCGCACTGTGCAAGCGTACGGGGATCTGTTTTCAAAAAACACTTTCCCTTTCAATTCGGCCCGCCAAACACTTCAAAACACATGTCACTTCACTTCCCCTGCATCCCCCCCCCCCCCCCCCTAATAAACTCCCCCCCCAACCCCCGCAATTTATAGTTTAATGTGCCGTGCGCCAGGTCTGTACTGGTGCACAATGCACCCTCTCCTGGGCGCACGGAGCACATTAGTAACTAGGGAAATACACTGCACTAGCAGCGTATTTCTTTAGTAAATGGCCAAACGGCTGCTACTCCTGCTTTTACTCCATGAGTCATGGAGTAAAGGCTTGGTAAATCAGGCCCAAAGCCTTTCTGACACTGTTTGTTTACATAAAAACATTTTTTTTTTGCAAGAAAGTTAAGTTGAACCCCCAAACATTATATAATTTTTTAAAGCAAAGGCCCTACAAAATAAAATGGTGGGTGCTGCATTTTTTTTCCACACAGTATTTGCGCAGCGATTTTTCAAACACATTTTTTTGGGAAAAAAACACTTTTTTTTATTTTAAAGCACTAAAACACACTATATTGGCCAAATTATTGATGAAATAAGAAAGATGATCTTAGGCCGAGTACATGGATACCAAACACGACATACTTTAAAATTGCGCACAAACACGCAGTGGCGACAAACTACATACATTTTTAAAAGCCTTTAAAAGCCTTTACAGGTTACCACAATAGATTTACAGAGGAGGTCTACTGCTAAAATTACTGCCCTCGATCTGCCCTTCGCAGTAATACCTCACATGCATGGTACAATTTCTGTTTACATATGACTCCAGACCGACGCTTGCGTTCGCCTTTGCGCAAGAGCAGGGGGGGGACAGGGATGCTTTTTTTTTTTTTTTTTATTATTTATTTCGCTTTTTTTTTTTTTGTAAACTGTTCCTTCCATTTTATTTATTTTTTACAATTTTTATTGTTCTCTCAGGGAATGTAAATATCCCTTATGATAGCAATAGTTAGTGACAGGTACTCTTTTTTTTTAAATGGATCTTTCATCTGCCCTCAAAGCATCTGACCACACCAAGATCGGTGTGATAAAATGCTTTCCCAATTTCCCAATGGCGCTGTTTAAATCGGGGGGGGGGGGGGCTCTGCTAACGCTGCAGTTATGTGTGTTGTGTTTTGTAAGTGACAGTGATCGATCGATACTGCACTTGGGTGGGTTGGGCTAGGCTGGGCGGAGGGACAAAACGCAGGTGCTAGCGGGTATCTGGGCTGATTCTGCTAACAATGCGTTTTTGGGTACCCAAAATTGCAGGGTACGCTAGTATAGATCTGATCAGATCAGGTATCAATCCGTTCAGATACTATACCACTAAGGGGGGTGTATGCTTTGCGCGTGGGTGTAAGCGTTACTGGCACTAACCTAACGCTGCCTGGGGCGACGCAGACCCTGACTGACGCTAACATTTTATTGATATCACCCGGGTTATATACGGCGGGTGCCCTAATGCTATAAACAGCAAACTAACTAACCAGCGTCAACCGTAACACTTAAACGGTGATCACTGGTGAAAGGGTTAACTAGGGGGCAATCAGGGGGTTAAAACCTTTGTTGGGTAATATATGGGGTACCTGACGCTTTATAAAAAGCTGGCGGCGAACCTAAATAACTAAATAACTAACTGGCTAACCTGCATCACCATTGACACTTATACGGTGATCACTGGTGAACGGGTTAACTCTAGGGGCAATCAGGGGTTAAAACCTTTAGAAAATTTATGGGGGTACCTAACGCTATAAAAATAGAATTTTTGTACTCACCGTAAAATCAATTTCTCTGAGTTCATGGACGGACACAGCAGCCTTTGACCTTAGGGTTATATCCGCTTCCGTCAGGAGAGTTAGGCAGAAATTCGATTTACGTTACGCCGCCGCAACTTAGACGGGCAAGTGCTGTATTCTCAAAGCACTTGCTCCGTAAGTTGCGGCGGCGTAGCGTAAAATCGGCCGGCGTAAGCCCGCCTAATTCAAATGTGGGACAGGGGGGCGTGTTTTATGTTAATCTTCTGTGACCCGACGTGATTGACGTTTTTCACGAACGGCGCATGCGCCGTCCGTGGAAATCTCCCAGTGTGCATTGCTCCTAATACACCGCAAGGACGTATTGGTTTTGACGTGGACGTAAATTACGTCCAGCCCCATTCACGGACGAGTTACGCAAAATTTTCAAATTTCGTCGCGGGAACGACGGCCATACTTAACATTGGTACGCTGCACTTATGCCACCATATAGCAGGGGTAACTATACGCCGGGAAAAGCCTAACGTAAATGGCGTAAATTTACTGCGTCGGCCGGGCGTACGTTCGGGAATTGGCGTATCTTGCTGATTTACATATTTTGATGCGTAAATCAGCATACACGCCCCTAGCGGTCAGCTTAAAAATGCAGTTACGATCCCACGGCGTAAGAGACTTACGCCTGTCGGATCTAACAGATATCTATGCGTAACTGATTCTAGGAATCAGGCGCATAGATACGACCGGCCGGACGCAGAGATACGACGGCGTAACTTTCCTCAGTGCAGCTCCTCCCAGGGTATAATCCACACCCTGCTCTAGCAGCTCCAGTTCGTAACAAGCAGTACAAACAAAAGGAGGGGTGGGTGCTGTGTCCGTCCATGAACTCAGAGAAATGGATTTTACGGTGAGTACAAAAATCCTATTTTCTCTTCCATTCATGGACAGACACAGCAGCCTTTGACCTTAGGGACGTCCCCAAGCAGTGTCAAAAAATTCGAGGGGTGGAAAAACAACACAGCAAACCAGGTTACACCCCAAACAATATATAATAAAAATATATTGCACTAAACTATAAACATAAGTGGAAAAAATGTATATGTATATAAATATGGCCAATGGTGAGGCAGCCAACACAACAATGGAAAAATTGTGAAAAAATTTAGAGAAAAAAGTGCAGCGCCAAAAGAACAAGGTATCCCTGGGCAGGGGAACCTCAAGTAATAAGTGAACGTGATACAAAAAATGGGCCTAGATACCACATCTAGTTCTCAATAATTATATGGATAGTGAAATCTATATAAAAAAGTTCAAATATTTCACTCAAAGGGCCAGAAGTGAACTTGTATCCCACAGTGCATATATAGTGACCAATTACCAAAAGGCATATAGTTCCCAAATGCATTAAACATGAAACTGAAAATTGTGAATAAATATATATAAAACAATCAGTGCCACCATAAGGTGAAATATATAGTCCAAATTTCAACACATAAATGGAATGTTGTTAATCCCATAGATGGAGAAGGCGTTGTCTCCTCTGTTGTCCCAATTAGACACACAAGAATTGTGTTTGTATTCTCCTAGATTCCAATATCACCACATCTCCCAGGGAATAATCATTAACATAAGAGTAGATTAAATACGCTTACCAGCTGATGTAGACCCACAGCTCACCTTACGGTGGGGGGTCCTCAGAGCTTGTGTGGGCCAACTGCCCTCTTTGATCTCTGTGCCGGATACGTCTCCTAATACAGGCAGTCTCGACGGGATCTTGATGAGGTTGCAGGAAAGTGGCCAAAAGCGAAAATTCCCAGTGGTGTAGGTCTTGTAGTGATTAATACACTTACGGAATTCAATCGTGGAAAAAACAAAAAAAGAGGAGAAAAAAGGAGGGGAAACAGCTCCTCATAGCGTAAAAAAGTTTAATTTAAAAACAAAAGGTACACTTCTAAAAAATCCAAACAGGAAATCCAAAGTCACACATGATCCATACAGGTAAAAAAAGTTTTCCCCAACTCACAGCAATACTTCACTCCAGAAAACAAAAATCTTAGTAAAGGAGTCCAAATGCGCAGTGGAAACAGGTAAATCCAGTAAAAACCCAACCGGTTTCGTCTCATCAGACTTCAACTGGAGTGAAGCTGTGAGTTGGGGAAAACTTTTTTTACCTGTATGGATCATGTGTGACTTTGGATTTCCTGTTTGGATTTTTTAGAAGTGTACCTTTGTTTTTAAATTAAACTTTTTTACACTATGAGGAGCAGTTTCCCCTCCTTTTTTCTCCTCTTTTTTTGTTTTCTCCACGATTGAATTCCGTAAGTGTATTAATCATTAAAAGACCTACACCACTGGGAATTTTCGCTTTTGGCCACTTTCCTGCCACCTCATCAAGATCCCGTCGAGACTGCCTGTATTAGGAGACATATCCGTCACAGAAATCAAAGAGGGCAGTTGGCCCACACAAGCTCTGAGGACCCCCCACCGTAAGGTGAGCTGTGGGTCTACATCAGCTGGTAAGCGTATTTAATCTACTCTTACGTTAATGATTATTCCCTGGGAGATGTGGTGATATTGGAATCTAGGAGAATACAAACACAATTCTTGTGTGTCTAATTGGAACAACAGAGGAGACAACGCCTTCTCCATCTATGGGATTAACAACATTCCATTTATGTGTTGAAATTTGGACTATATATTTCACCTTATGGTGGCACAGATTGTTTTATATATATTTATTTACAATTTTCAGTTTCATGTTTAATGCATTTGGAAACTATATGCCTTTTGGTAATTGGTCACTATATATGCACTGTGGGCTACAAGTTCACTTCTGGCCCTTTGAGTGAAATATTTGAACTTTTTTATATATATTTCACTATCCATATATTTATTGGGAACTAGTGGTATCTAGGCCCATTTTTTGTATCACGTTCACTTATTACTTGAGGTTCCCCTGCCAGGGATACCTCGTTCTTTTGGCGCTGCACTTTTTTCTCTACACCCCAAACAAAACCGGAGTTACTCAACGGAGGAACTCCAACCTTAAACTGCTGCCTGTAACACCTTGCGGCCGAAGGAGGCATCAGAAGATGCACTCACATCCACCTTGTAAAACTTTGAAAAAGTGTGGACCGACGTCCAGGTCGCTGCCTTACACACCTGTAACACAGAAGCTTGATGCCGGAAAGCCCAAGAGGCACCGATTGCCCTGGTCGAATGCGCCGTAACCCGAAAGGGAGGCCTAAAGCACAACCTGTCGGATCCACCTAGAAATGGTGGCCGACGAGACCGCCAGGCCTTTTTTAGGACCAGCCACCAACACAAACAGTGAGTCCGACTTCCGTAACGGAACCGTAGCAGATAAGTACACTCGTAGGGCCCAAACCACATCCAGGGAATGTAAAGTGGCCTCCTTCTGGTTTTTCGGCTGAGGACATAAGGATGGAAGAACAATGTCCCCATTAATGTGAAAAGCCGAAACGACCTTTGGGAGAAAAGATGGCTGAGGCCGCAGGACCACCTTATCCTTATGGATGACCAAGTAGGGAGCCTTGCAAGACAAGGCTGCCAGCTCAGATACACGTCTGATCGAGGCAATTGCTACCAGAAAAAACACCTTTTGTGACAGAGTCAACAAAGGAATCTTCCGAATGTCCTCAAAGGGGGCATCCTGAAGCACCGAAAGGATTAAATTCAAGTCCCATGGGGGCAGTGGATGGCGCACCGGAGGGGCCACATGACGGACCCCCTGTACAAACGTACGCACCAAGGAGTGCGACGCCAAGGGTTGCTGAAAGTAAACAGCCAGAGCCAAAATCTGACTCTTAACTGTACTTAAGGTGAGAGCCTGATCCACTCCCCGCTGTAAAAACAGCAGAATCCTGGACACCACGTATGCACGAGGGCGCCACTTCATCTCCTCACACATAGAGATGTATTCCTTCCACGTACGATGGTAAATCCTACGTGAGGTAGACTTCGGTGCATACAGCATGGTAGAGACCACCGAGCCCGACAGGCCCCGGTCCATCAGTACCTGGCTCTCAACAGCCACGCCGTTAAAGCCAGCGACTGTAAAGCAGGGTGAAAGATCGGACCCTGCAACAGAAGATCTTCTCTCAGGGGTAGACGCCAGGGGGCGTCTGCCACCAGACGCACCAGGTCCGCGTACCAGGAGTGGCGCGGCCAATCTGGGGCGATCAGGAATGTTGGAATCCCTTCGGCTTACACGAGAAAGAAGCTTCAGAGGAGGGAAGGCGTAAATTAGGCGATAGCGACCCCAAGGTGCCACCAATGCGTCGGACGCGTCCGCCCACGGGTCTCTTGACCTGACCACGACCCGTGGCACCTTCCGATTGAGACGGGATGCTAGAAGGTCCACGTCTGGAGTGCCCCCACTTTCGGCACAGACTCTGAAACACCTCCTGGTGAAGTGACCACACTCCTTGGTCTAGTGTTTGGCGACTTAGGAAGTCGGCTTGCCAATTCTGTACTCCCGGAATGTACACGGCCGACAGAGCCGGAACAGGCCTTTCGGCCCACCGAAGGATGCGCGCGACCTCCGACGCTGCAGCTGAACTCTGTGTGCCCCCCTGATGATTGACGTATGCCACGGCCGTTGTGTTGTTGGACTGGATCCTGACTAGTCGGCCCTGCAGATCCAGGGACCACCTGGCAAGGCACAGCTTGATTGCTCGGAGCTCCAGTATATTGATTGGTAGACGGGACTCCTCCTGAATCCAGCTCCCCTGGGCTGACTGGGTGCCCCAAACGCCCCCCCAACCGGAGAGGCTGGCATCCGTCGTGACCACGGTCCAGTGGCACGGCAGAAACGACTTCCCGGTCCGAAGCACCGGAGACGCCAGCCACCACACCAGGGAAGACTTGACCAGTTGACTCAACTGAATCTGGTAATCCAGAGATGACGGGAGCTTGTCCCAACGTGACAGAATTTCCTTCTGTAGCCCCCTGGTGTGGAATTGGGCATACAGAACCGCCTCAAAAGAGGCCACCATCAGACCCAGAACCCTCATGCAGAATCAAAGAGATGACCACTTCTGGGTCGACAACTGCTGCACTGCAGATTGCAGTGTCTGAAGTTTCTCCATTGGGAGAAAAACTTTTGCCTCCGCGGAATTCAGGACTAGTCCCAGGTATTCCAGTCTCTGAGACGGAACCAACACTGACTTCAGGACATTCAGAAGCCAGCCGAACTCTCGGAGAGTCTGACACGTGATAGACACGTCATCTTCTAACTCTGAGCCTGAAGAAGCTCGCAGGAGAAGGTTGTCCAGATATCCCACGATAGCGACCCCCGCTGTCTCAGCAGGGCCAGTATCGGGGCAGGCACCTTAGTGAAAACCCGTGGTGCCGATGCCAAGCCGAACGGGAGGGCCACAAATTGAAAATGGTCCCCCCCGACCGCAAAGCGCAGAAACCTCTGGTGCTTTGTGCATATGGGAACATGTAGGTACGCGTCCATGATGTCCAAGGATGCCAGAAAGTCCCCCTGAGGGAGCGCTGCCATTACCGAGCGAATCGACTCCATCCTGAATTTTTGCACCTTGACAAAACAATTGAGGGCCTTGAGGTCCAGGATTGGACGGACCCCTTCCTTATTGGGGACCACGAACAGATTGGAGTAAAACCCCTGAAACCGTTCCATCAAGGGAACTGGCAAAACCACTCCCCTGTCCAGTAGGTCCTGGACAGCCCCCGCCAGAGCCTTTCCGGCAATCCGGAGGAAGCTGGAGGTTGGAAGGAAAAAATCTGTTTGGTGGACAAGAGAGAAACTCTATCTTGTACCCCGAGGAAACTACTTTGCAAACCTAACGGTCGGAAAGAAGAGACCTCCACCGAGCTGCAAATTCTCGAAGCCGGCCCCCCACTCGAGACACGGGCGGGGGCAGACCTTCCTGCGGAAGCAGGCTTGTTGGGCTTGCGGTACCAGGTGCGCTTCTGCCCCGCAGGGGGGGTCTTAGCACCTTGCAAACTTTTTCCCACTGCACTGGGTGCACGAAAAAAAAACGATTGGGGGTAGTCAAGGAGGGCCCTTGCTTACGGCGAGGCTCCTTGCCCTTCCCAGACTGTGGGAGCAGTGTGCTCTTACCACCTGTGGCATCCTTAATGATGTCATCCAGGGACGCCCCAAAAGTCGCTCACCCTTAAAGGGCAAATCCACCAAGGCCTTCTTGGAGGATTGGTCCGCAGACCAGCATGTCAGCCACACAAGGCGGCGTAGTACCACCGCATAGGCGGAGGCTCTGGAAAGCAAGGGAAGCGTATCCAGGGCCGAATCACAGACAAATTCTAGACCCTGAACCAATTGTTCAGCCAGGCCCTTGCAGGTCTCGGAAGCATCCTGCTCCTCCAGCTTCTGCAGCAACAACTTTGCCCGTTCAGTCAGTGTCTGCGACACCAGAGACCCGGCCACAACCGGTCTCACAGCCGAACCCACAACTGTGAACATAGAGCGGGCCACAGCCTCCACCCTCCTATCAGTGGGGTCCGTAAAAGCGGGAGCCCCTTCCACAGGCAATGTGGTGGCTTTACTCAGTCTGGACACGGGAGGGTCCACTGATGGAGGAGAAAACAACTTTTTTCAAAAAGTCCTTCTCAAAGGAATAACGAACCACAACGTTTTTAGGAACAGCAAAAACTTTCTGTGGTGTGTCCCATTCCTTACATCAGCAATTGCTCCAAATATGGAATACAGGTTGCGGTGCTGGGCGGTTTGCGGAACCCAAAAGGGACCGGCACATCCGGTGCCCCCGCCAAATCCTCAAATTTATGAGTATCACGCACTCCCATATCATTTACTGACCCTGAGGCAGAGTCATCCTCACAGTCCGTGTGGGTTAAGCCTGCATCATCTGACATGACAGACCAGATCTGTGTCAGAGATATCCCCAGAAGCAGGCTCAGGGAGGGGGCGCTTTGTACCCCCCTTCTGGACACTAACTGCTTCAAACCTGGTGAGAAATGCCTCAAGGCCAGCCGACATTGCCTCAACAGATGCGGCAGGGGGATTAAAGTATAACTCAGGCATTGCTGGGGCAGAAACACCAGTACAGGTTTCATGTAGCCCGACCGCTGTGTACTGCAAGGCATAGCAACCCACCGGTCACCTCCCGGCTGCAAAAATAGAAGCGGAGGCCTCCCAGGGACTCACCACCCCACCCGGTTGCAGAGAGAGCTGAAAACCCGAGGTGTGCTCTGATGTGCTGGCTGTGCTGCGTCTGTCACCCCATGGAAGATTCGCAGCGTTTTGCAGTGCTAAAACTGACACAAGAGGCCAAGACATTTCCAAGATGGCCGCTGTCTGAGGTAAAAATCACCAGCGGGCTACAGGAAAATGGCCGCCGAGCTACAACCGCGACAACGGCAAAATGGCGGCCGTGGCGCAGTTTAAATTCCCCAGTGATGCACCAAACACCTCACACCACACAGCAGCATACAGTAGCACCCCCCAGAGTAACAACACAGTCCCCCACAACACACGGGCCACGGTTGGTAATAAAGAAAACCCCAGGAGGCCCCCCTCACAGCCGCTACCCAGACAGGGGAAGAAGGGAGAGGAAAGCAGGGCGGACCCTCAGTCGACCTCCCCAGGGAAAAACACCAGCCAAACCACCTTGCCAGGGCAAGGGGCCACTACTTACCCGTCCTGCGACTACCGGCTGGAGGTATCCCGGTCAGAACCAACGTCCACTAACGGCATGGCTGTCGGCCAGACACACTGTGACAAGACCATAGAGACCGGTCATATGTGTGTCCTGGAACATGTAGTTCCCCGGCTGCCCCTGGAGCAATGGGACCTGTCGTGGAGGACCCAGAGCTGAGCTGAGGGCCGGCACACGCTCGATGGCCGAACATGGGGGGACTACAAGAGTCAAGATCCAGCCTGTCACCCAGTCGGCTGTTGATAGAAGATCACAGGATCCAAAATGCAGGAACAAAATAATAAAAAGCGAAAAAAAAAAAAGCGAAAAAAATCTCCGGAGTACAGAGTGCCTGTCCTCTCCTGACGTTAGGCAGAAAGAAACTGGAGCTGCTAGAGCAGGGTGTGGGTTATACCCGGGGAACCACGCCCCCTGGGAGGAGCTGCACGGAGGAAAGTGTTGTTAACACTTAAAGTGCTTTTTTTCTGCCTAACTCTCCTGAAGGAAGCGGATATAACCCTAAGGTCAAAGGCTGCTGTGTCCGTCCATGAACGAAAGAGAACCTCAAAAAATAACTAGCTACCTAGCGGCACCAGTGACACTAATACAGCGATTAGAAAACCAATCGCTTAGTGACACTGGCAATAGGGGGTGAAAGGGTTAACTAGGGGGTGATCAAGGGGTTAAACCTGTATTAGGGGGGGTAGGGGGCTACCCTGAACCTATAGGGGCCTAAGACTAACTGCCCTGCAACTTTTAACTGTCACAACTGACACTAAATGCAGTGATCAGTAAATAAATGATCACTGCAATCAGTGACACTGTGACAGGGGGCTGGGGGGGGGTGATCGGGGGGGTTAAGTGTGCCTATGTGTCACTGGTGTCAGTGGTCTGTTGGTGCAACTTACTTGTGATGTCTTCTCTCCTCTCGCTGGACGAAAATACCGACAGGACGAGAGATGAAATCACTTCCTCTGCCTGCGTTTACATTACACAGGCAGAGGAAGCACATCGGCGGAAGGGGATTGGCTTGGAGCGATCGCGGGGAGATGGCCAGAAACGAACAGCCGCCCCCTCATCCCGGATTGCTCCTACAACCATGGGAACCGCCGCAAGTACCGGGGGAGTCCCGATCGGACCCCCGACCCACGTCTAGGCAGGCACGTACAGGTACGTTGATGTGCCTGTCCGTGCCATTCTGCTGACGTATATGTACATGCGGCGGTCGTTAAATGGTTAAAAAATAAATCAAGGGGTAACTTTATCGAAAGTATACAAACGGGTAAAGGTGGTAAGGTATACACAACCCCTGAAATCGCGAGAGTATTCAAAGAATATTATTGGAAGCTGTACTCGATAACCCAAAGTGACCCTCCAGATAAAGTAAACAGGAGATCAGACAATACTAAAAAAACTATTAACTGAAATAGGTCTAAAAAAATACCTGCGGATAAATTTAGTTCTCTAGAAGACCCCATAACGGAAGCGGAAATACAGAAAAATTTAAAGGAGTCTCCCACAGGGAAACGCCCAGGCCCTGATGGGCCGACGACCGTATACTATAAAAAGTTTAGCGATATTCTGGTCCCCAAGATATGTTCTTACATGAATAGTATTGGCACTAATTGGGAGATCCGCCACGAGGCATTGGAGGCCGCAATAACGATAATCCCCAAGGTAGGCAAGGATCCCTCTTTGTGTACTAGTTACAGACCCATCTCCCTACTGAACGCGGACGTGAAGCTGTTTGCTAAAATATTAGCTGGCAGAATGAAGACAATCATGAAGGATCTGGTACATACTGATCAAGTGGCTTTCATCCCAGGCAGGGAAAGTAGGGATAATAGCATTAGAACGCTCCTATTGATACAGAAAATAAAATAAAGTAATTCCCCAGGTCTACTTTTGTCAATAGATGCTGAAAAAGCATTTGACAAAGTAGACTGGGGATTTCTTCAGCACACTTTAGAGGTTTATGGGGTGGGACCTAAGATGTTGGGGTGGATAAATGCTCTGTATAATCACCCAACCGCTAGAGTCAAAGTAAATGGGTCAGTATCATGGCCATTTGAGATGTTTAACGGGACCAGACAGGGTTGTCTCCTGTCCCCCTTACTGTTTATCCTATCTCTAGAACCATTGCTGGCAAGGATTAGAAATAATCCTGACATCAGGGGATACAGATAGATAGTAGAAAAAAAATACTTGCGCTCCTCCAACAAAATTAAAATTATCAGCAGGCAACTATAGGTGTTATATTACACTAAAAAAATGAAATGGATAGAAAAAGCTGCGCTATAACAAGTGACTATACGGAGATCCCTCTCCTATAGGGAAAGTTATTATGAAGGAACAAAAAGGAAAGAATAAACAATGAAATTAACCCAGGTGATGGGTGTAAATATTATTTAAGTCCAGATATTAACAGTCCAGATCAGTGAAAGCTCAATGAATGGGTTTAAACGTATTAATAAATGCAAAAGGAAAACGTGTGTGTGTAAACACACAAATCCCTGTTCTGTGAGGGAACAGTTAGTAAGTTCCTAATAGCTAGGAATCACAATCTGTCATTTCCTCTAGGTCAGTGCCCTTCCCCTACTGTTAGAAACACACAAAGGAAAACAATTAACCCCTTGATCGCCTCTTAGTGTTAACCCCTTCCCTGTCGCACGACCGCACAATTGTCATTCAAAGTGCGACAGCACTGAAAACTAAAAATTGGTCTCGACAGGAAGGGGGTGAAAATGCCCTGTATGGAAGTGGTTAAACTGTACCTTTATTTATTTTTTTACATTTTTCCTCAATCACTTTTATTGTTATCACATCCGTTGGCATAGCAACAGACAGTGACAGGTCCTCTTTACTGCGACATATAATGCACTTTTAATATTCGAATATTTGATTTACGGATACTTTTTTTTTTTTTATACATTTAGTTTATTCACAGATTATTATTTTTTTTATTCTATTAATTAATGCAATTTTGATGTTCACATTACTCTGTTCTTTTACAGGATGTTATGAACATTTTCACAATTTTTTTTAGTTAATTAAAAATGTTACTTTGTCTACTTCACACAGCACTGCATAGATGTATAGATGGTACTTTTTTTATTCACTATCAGTATAATTGATTGAAATATCAAAAATTAATTAAATAGCGTTTTTGGTTTGTAGTATTCAGATGCAGTGTAGTTCTGCTATAAGCATCATCTACTAGATAAAAATAAATAAAAAAATAGAGCTGCTAAAATATGTACTTATAACAAGTACCAATTTACCTATTTTCTTTACAGCATAGAAGACATGTTTTACAGTATGAGATGACCTCACATATTGTTTATTGGTGCCCAGCCCTTTTATTACACCAGCTGTATTAACATGTCGGCTCACAGAGGATCGGAAAATGAATTAACCCACTGCATGAATAATAAAATAAAATAAAATGGATCAACTGGTTAGCTATTATGTGCTGAGGAGGAGGGATGCCACATAAGGAATAGAAGACATGTTTACATATTTGTTTTACATATATACAGTTTTCACTGTTCTAAAATGAAATCAAGGCTGTATGTTATAATTTTAAATACAATGAATGCTTAGTGGATTTCTTTATGAGACACACATTTAGATATATATGTCTACACTACTAGGAAAGAAGTAGGCCATGTTATTAAATATTACATTTCTAAAAAGTCCTATAATGTTAGGTGAGGTGGAAGTTCTAGAACTAGAGGTGAGCCTTGCTGCTAAGTTACTTTTGATGTAATGCTAAAAAATGCAGGACATGTAAGTGTAGACTAGTGGAACTGAGATTTTTCCTTTTTCTAACCGACTTTACATATGTCATTTGTGTATATTTGACAGGTCAATCCAAGACATAGGTAGGAGAGAGACATTACCTTTATGAGAATGAGAGCTTCACTGAGTTCAGTGACATCAACATCACTTTCCTGTAGTGGAAACAGAAAGAAGGGCAATCAGATGAGCAGAAGTAAATCTGATTTACATCGAGCTCCAAAAGCTACAAGATATGCCCCGTCTCTTGGAAAAAAAAAAAAACACTACAAAATAAAGTATTCCCTTCTGCATTGACTGAGGCAGATATAATATTAAAATTTAATGCAACTTAGTTTTGTTTCCCATTTTCATACTGAAATTTTACCAATTACTTTGTGTTGTTTTCACATGTTTCAGGGCTGTCAGCATGCAAAAAGAAAATGTTTTCTATTATTTAACTTTACAGGATTAGAATAGGAAATCAAAGTAGTCTTTCTTATGCATCTTTTCAAACTTTCTAAACAATAGGGGTGTTGAAAATAATCGTTGCATCGATGCATCGAGATTATACCATGGACGATTCTGCATCGATGCGGTATTCGGCAATAATCGATTAATAATGACGTCATTGCTGCCCCTCCCCCCGCACAGCAATGTCTTTGCTGGAAAGATATGCCGCCGATCGGCTGGCTGCGCCTGGAACTTTCCCCTCCTCAACTCACACAGTGTAGCCTGAGCCTCGTTGCTGCCCCCACCCACGATCTCCCCCTCCTCTGTGATTTGGAGCTCTGACTGGACAGTGACACTGGTCATCTCCCCGATGGGCGGTGCCGAGCCGCACGAGGAGCTGAGAGACGGACACACACAGATCATGACTGCACGGAGCTGACACTGCAGCTGTTGTAATATCCGTGGGGTGAGGCATAAAGTTGGCTTCTGCAAACTACAAACGAGCTGTGAGGAGAGGAGGGGGATGGAGGTGCTCCGGAGGTGAGAGATAAGCCTGTCATGCTTGATATATGGGTGAGAGTATAGAGGTGGCCCCCCCCCCCCCCCCCTCCTGCTGCAGCTATCCTGTGTGTACTGTTTGCCTTACACATTGGGGGCTGCACAAACTCTCTTACTGTCTAATTTCTTGCTGTGATTTCCCTATCATCTCTCCCCTCTGGAACCATCTAGTGATATTTCTTGCTGGTTGGAATGTCTCCCTTTTTTTTATTTGTGCAGTGATGTTGACCTGTTTACTATGCAAGTTGCTGCCAAAAGACTCAATGGGTTTGTTAAAGTGATACCAAAGGGTATTATTTTCTTCTTTAAAATAAAAATAAAAATCATACTTACCTGCTGATCTTCTGTATAATTTCCGCAGTCTCTGACCATTTCCTGTAGCATGTCCGCAGTCTCTGATCATCTTGTGTAGCATGTCCGCAGTCTCTGATCATCTTGTGTAGCATGTCCGCAGTCTCTGATCATCTTGTGTAGCATGTCCGCAGTCTCTGATCATCTTGTGTAGCATGTCCGCAGTCTCTGACCATCTCATGTAGCATGCACGCAGTCTCTGATCATCTCCTGTACTATGTCCGCAGTCTCTGACCATCTCCTGTAGCATGCACGCAGTCTCTGATCATCTCCTGTACTATGTCCGCAGTCTCTGATCATCTCCTGTAGCATGCACGCAGTCTCTCACCATCTCCTGTACTATGTCTGCAGTCTCTGATCATCTCCTGTACTATGTCCGCAGTCTCTGATCATCTCCTGTAGCATGCACGCAGTCTCTCACCATCCCCTCTACTATGTCTGCAGTCTCTGACCATCTCCTGTACTATGTCTGCAGTCTCTGACCATCTCCTGTACTATGTCTGCAGTCTCTGACCATCTCCTGTACTATGTCTGCAGTCTCTGACCATCTCCTGTACTATGTCTGCAGTCTCTGATCATCTCCTGTACTATGTCCGCAGTTTCTGATCATCTCCTGTAGCATGCACGCAGTCTCTGATCATCTCCTGTACTATGTCTGCAGTCTCTGATCATCTCCTGTACTATGTCCGCAGTTTCTGATCATCTCCTG